>NC_132784.1:0-235000 GCF_048418805.1 Vulpes vulpes
CCAGGATCGCGCTCTGGGCCAAAAGCAGGCGCTAAACCGCTGAGCCACTCAGGGATCCCCTTGCGGACATTTCTACAACGGATCGGGAACGACGCCCGCCGTCCGGTGTCCCGGATCTTTGGGGGTGAGGGGCTCCAGGACGCCTCGGATGACGTTTCCAAGTGGGCCCTTCCCGGGGGCTGGAACCGGAACCGGAACCGGGGCGGCATGGGTAGTTCGGAAGACGCTGCCGCTGCCGGCGGCGGCCGGTGCGCCCCCTAGCGGTGCAGATGTCCCCGTCCCGGGGAGGGGGAGGGGAAGGGGGAGCGAAACATCCCTAAGGAAGGCCCCGCTTGGGCGCCCGACGTTTTCCTGAGTCGGGAAACGCTACTGGACCTGGGTGAATCCGGACCAGGCTGTGTCCCAGCTGCCCTGCGATCCCATATGCCTCACACCTGGACTCCCCGGAGGGCGAGCCAGCTTTCTGGCCCTGCCTGCCTGAGCCTACCTCTCTATCTCTGGCATCCAACCTTGCAACTTCAAGTCCCTGAGGTCGAGAGCTTCGGCTTTCTGGGTCCTGCTAGTAACCCAAACAGACAGACACGTTTGCCATGCCATGCCATGCCATGCCATGCCATGCGATGCCATTCCATTCCATTCCATTCCATTCCATTCCATGCCATTCCATACCATACCACTTGCAATCAGGCATCTGCGAAATGAATATTGAGCAAGGGAATTCTCAGCCTTGAACGTTTCTGGGCCCCGCTCCCTTGGCTTTCGCACCGGCCAAAGGTCCAAAGGGCTCCGAGAAACCTCAGCACACGGGCTCTGTTTCCGTCCCTCTGAACACATGTTGCCTGTCTGTCTCCCTTATAATACAGAACGGGGACGCTTGGATGGCTCCGTGTGGAGCATCTGCCTTAGGGGCACGTCGTGATCACAGGATCCGGGGATCCAGCCCCACATCGAGCTCTTGCATTGGAGCCTGCTTCTCCCTCTGCCTAGGTCTCGGGCCCCTTTCTCTCTCTCTCTCTCTCTCTCTCTCTCAAAATCCGGTAAAAATAGAAAGGAAAGAAAGAAAGAAAGAAATAAAGAAAGAAAGAAAGAAAGAAAAGAAAATTCCCTACGTTCAGACTTCCAGGTCACCCCATCAGAAAGATGCCTCGTGGATGGGACCCAAGAGGTGGTCCAGAGAAATAAGGACCCGACTCCCCCCCCCCCCCCACACACACACACTTCCCATGAGTCCAAATCATGAAGAAGACGGGGAAAGGCAGGCCAGGCAGGCAGACGCCAGAAATCCGAAGTCCGCACGCAGGCACGCACGCAGGAGCACCAGAACCGATGCCCAACCCACTGCCTGCGCCTCCACCTCTCTCAGAGGGCTGAAAGGCAACCAAGGACAAGGCCTGTTTTCCAGGAGGAAGCCGACATGAAGGAACAGGCGGCGTTGGAGGCGGAAGGCTGGAAGGTGACGGATAGAGAAAGGAAAAGAGGGACAAGAGGGACGGGTGGACACCTGGGTGGCTCAGTGGTTGGGCGGCTGCCTTCCTCTCAGGGTGTGATGCGGGGGTGGGGGGTTGGGGAGGTGGAAGGGATACCCTGGGGTCCTGTGCCCGCATCCGGTTCCCTGCCTGCGGGGAGCCTGCTTCTCCCTCTGCCTGTGTCTCTGTCTGCCTCTCTCTGTATCTTTCAGGAGTAAATAAAGAAATCCTTAAAAAAAAAAAGGAATAAAATAAAAACCTTTAAATCTGTCTCAGTCCTGGCGGGGGCGGACCTGCCTTGCCGCCTCTGCGCCTCCGCATCCCCCGCAGCCCCCGCACCCCCCCCCCCGTTTCTGCAACACTCCTGTGGATGGAGTGGTCAACTCCTCTGCCATCATCCCGGGTGCCTCCAACGCCATCGCCGCCCCCCCTCCTCATCCCGCCGCCCCCCTGTAAGGAGCAAAAATCACCCGAGCCATTGGGCCACCACGGGAGCCTGACAGTGGGAGTGGGGAACACATAGATTGAGTTTTTAGAGGACGCGGGGCGGCGGGGCGGAGGGGCGGCGGGGGGGGGGCGGCTGGGGCGACATCTACGCCTTTGGAGCCAATGCATGGTTGTTGGTTTCCTTTATTTTTTGGAGGGGGGGTGCGGTGGAGTTTGAAGATATTTCTTTATTAGGATGCTCACCAGAATGACAGGCTGGCACTGTCCGTCTGATGTGATAAAGGATACATACATCTGATCCGATTCTGGCAGGAAACAGGCGTAAGGCCTCTCAGACCTGGTACCGAGCGTCCGTGAAAGACGACTCCATTCACCAGAGAGCATGTTTCCTTGATTCCGAGGTCTCTGCTGTAGCTTCCGGTCACGTCTCCGTGACTTGCTCAGACTTCATTCCGGCATCATCAGTGGACCCTTTCTTTTTTTCTTTCTTTCTTTCTTTCTTTCTTTCTTTCTTTCTTTCTTTCTTTCTTTCTTTCTTTTCTTTTCTTTTCTTTTTTTTCCCTAGCCACTTCTCAACTCCTTACGTCAGCTGCCACCTGTCTGACTCACCCAGGTAGCCTCGAATTCTGCAGCACATCTCTTTGGTAGGCTGCTGCCCTGCCACCCTCAGGGGCATGGGTTGGGATTTGGGGGGGGGAGGGGAACGACGTCACGTTACCGAAGCAGACGGCAGGAGCCTATTGGCAAATGACACTAGGACACCCAGACACCCCGCAGGCCCGCCCGAGGGCCTGCTTGGAGCGCACGAACACACGTAGGGCACGTTCTCCTCTTCTCTTCACGCGGCGCGGCGCGGCAGGCAGCGGAAGGTGCGGGATGACCTCCAGGGGCTCGGCGTCTGCAGCCAGCCATCAGGATGAACTCAGGGATGCCTCCGTGGAGGGTTTTGGTGGCTCCGTGAGCTCCTTTCCGAAGCTGCTTGTAGTTACAGGACTGCTGAACAAGCGTCCAGGAGTTTCTTGGTGAGGTGGGCATCTGCCACGGGGTAGGCCTTCGGATTGACATCGGCCTCAGTCATCTCTGCGTATCCGCGGTCCCTGTGGGTTTCCTGTAAAAAGACGTGTCCTGGGAGCTATCACCGTCACACTTCATACGGATGACCAGCTTTGCCCCCACCCACCCCCACCCCCGCCGCCATTGGGGTTGGGGTGGGCGGTGGGATGCGCTGTGCTCCCGTCACAGTTTGTGGGCCCTGGAATGGTGGTGATCGAGATACACCCCTCCGCCACCTCATTACAAAGAAACAAGACACTGTGGTGTCTTGTTAGACCCCACAGGCACAGCAAGGAAAAGGAGAACTACTTATCCCCTTGTTCCACCGGGACCGACCCGGATGGATGCCCGAGGGTCCAGGCCCCGAGGGACGGGCGTACTCAACTTTTGCTGTGAACTCAACGGATTAGTTAAGTTGTGCCTCTGAGGATTTGTCCACGGAAACTACTCCAAATGATCGATTTTGTCTGTCTCGTGTACTTTTCCTTGTTACGAGCAAGCAGGTAAAAAAAAGAAAGAAAGAAAGAAAGAAAGAAAGAAAGAAAGAAAGAAAGAAAGAAAGAAACAAAGAAACAAAGAGAGAGAGAAAGAGAGAAAGAAAGAAAAAGATGAAAAACGGTCTATAGGTTAAACTTTTACAATACCTTCCCAAATCTTTGGTGACCTGGAACTTTGAAGGTGTAACTAGCTTAATTGATAAATTGGGTTCAGTTCACCGGATACCTGGCGTCTGTCTTTCCAACAGAAGGTAAAATACTAGAGTGTGAGTCAATGAGACACCCAAGGTGGTTTTTTTTGTTTGGTGGTGTTGTGTTTTCCTCCTCCACCCCTTGCCCTTTTCTTCCTTCCCCCCCTCCCCCCACCTCAGTTTTTGTGTTTCTCTTTTGTCTGATTCAGGAAACTTGCCGATACCTGGGTGTGTTAGTAAACGTGTTTCAGGTTTGTTTGTTTCTTTTTTCCTTCCTCTTTTTTTTTAAATTTTAATTCACAATTCATGAGACATACATACCCACACACACACACACACACACACACACACAGGCAGAGACACAGGCAGAGGGAGAAGCGGGCTCCCTGCAGGAACCCCCGATGTAGGACTCGATCCCGGGACTCCAGGATCGCGCTCTGGGCCAAAAGCAGGCGCTAAACCGCTGAGCCACTCAGGGATCCCCTTGCGGACATTTCTACAACGGATCGGGAACGACGCCCGCCGTCCGGTGTCCCGGATCTTTGGGGGTGAGGGCTCCAGGACGCCTCGGATGACGTTTCCAAGTGGGCCCTTCCCGGGGGCTGGAACCGGAACCGGAACCGGGGCGGCATGGGTAGTTCGGAAGACGCTGCCGCTGCCGGCGGCGGCCGGTGCGCCCCCTAGCGGTGCAGATGTCCCCGTCCCGGGGAGGGGGAGGGGAAGGGGGAGCGAAACATCCCTAAGGAAGGCCCCGCTTGGGCGCCCGACGTTTTCCTGAGTCGGGAAACGCTACTGGACCTGGGTGAATCCGGACCAGGCTGTGTCCCAGCTGCCCTGCGATCCCATATGCCTCACACCTGGACTCCCCGGGAGGGCGAGCCAGCTTTCTGGCCCTGCCTGCCTGAGCCTACCTCTCTATCTCTGGCATCCAACTTGCAACTTCAAGTCCCTGAGGTCGAGAGCTTCGGCTTTCTGGGTCCTGCTAGTAACCCAAACAGACAGACACGTTTGCCATGCCATGCCATGCCATGCCATGCCATGCCATGCCATTCCATTCCATTCCATTCCATTCCATTCCATGCCATTCCATACCATACCACTTGCAATCAGGCATCTGCGAAATGAATATTGAGCAAGGGAATTCTCAGCCTTGAACGTTTCTGGGCCCCGCTCCCTTGGCTTTCGCACCGGCCAAAGGTCCAAAGGGCTCCGAGAAACCTCAGCACACGGGCTCTGTTTCCGTCCCTCTGAACACATGTTGCCTGTCTGTCTCCCTTATAATACAGAAACGGGGACGCTTGGATGGCTCCGTGTGGAGCATCTGCCTTAGGGGCACGTCGTGATCACAGGATCCGGGGATCCAGCCCCACATCGAGCTCTTGCATTGGAGCCTGCTTCTCCCTCTGCCTAGGTCTCGGCCCCTTTCTCTCTCTCTCTCTCTCTCTCTCTCTCAAAATCCGGTAAAAATAGAAAGGAAAGAAAGAAAGAAAGAAATAAAGAAAGAAAGAAAGAAAGAAAAGAAAATTCCCTACGTTCAGACTTCCAGGTCACCCCATCAGAAAGATGCCTCGTGGGATGGGACCCAAGAGGTGGTCCAGAGAAATAAGGACCCGACTCCCCCCCCCCCCCCACACACACACACTTCCCATGAGTCCAAATCATGAAGAAGACGGGGAAAGCAGGCCAGGCAGGCAGACGCCAGAAATCCGAAGTCCGCACGCAGGCACGCACGCAGGAGCACCAGAACCGATGCCCAACCCACTGCCTGCGCCTCCACCTCTCTCAGAGGGCTGAAAGGCAACCAAGGACAAGGCCTGTTTTCCAGGAGGAAGCCGACATGAAGGAACAGGCGGCGTTGGAGGCGGAAGGCTGGAAGGTTGACGGATAGAGAAAGGAAAAGAGGGACAAGAGGGACGGGTGGACACCTGGGTGGCTCAGTGGTTGGGCGGCTGCCTTCCTCTCAGGGTGTGATGCGGGGGTGGGGGGTTGGGGAGGTGGAAGGGATACCCTGGGGTCCTGTGCCCGCATCCGGTTCCCTGCCTGCGGGGAGCCTGCTTCTCCCTCTGCCTGTGTCTCTGTCTGCCTCTCTCTGTATCTTTCAGGAGTAAATAAAGAAATCCTTAAAAAAAAAAAAGGAATAAAATAAAAACCTTTAAATCTGTCTCAGTCCTGGCGGGGGCGGACCTGCCTTGCCGCCTCTGCGCCTCCGCATCCCCCGCAGCCCCCGCACCCCCCCCCCCGTTTCTGCAACACTCCTGTGGATGGAGTGGTCAACTCCTCTGCCATCATCCCGGGTGCCTCCAACGCCATCGCCGCCCCCCCTCCTCATCCCGCCGCCCCCCTGTAAGGAGCAAAAATCACCCGAGCCATTGGGCCACCACGGGAGCCTGACAGTGGGAGTGGGGAACACATAGATTGAGTTTTTAGAGGACGCGGGGCGGCGGGGCGGAGGGGCGGCGGGGGGGGGGCGGCTGGGGCGACATCTACGCCTTTGGAGCCAATGCATGGTTGTTGGTTTCCTTTATTTTTTGGAGGGGGGGTGCGGTGGAGTTTGAAGATATTTCTTTATTAGGATGCTCACCAGAATGACAGGCTGGCACTGTCCGTCTGATGTGATAAAGGATACATACATCTGATCCGATTCTGGCAGGAAACAGGCGTAAGGCCTCTCAGACCTGGTACCGAGCGTCCGTGAAAGACGACTCCATTCACCAGAGAGCATGTTTCCTTGATTCCGAGGTCTCTGCTGTAGCTTCCGGTCACGTCTCCGTGACTTGCTCAGACTTCATTCCGGCATCATCAGTGGACCCTTTCTTTTTTTCTTTCTTTCTTTCTTTCTTTCTTTCTTTCTTTCTTTCTTTCTTTCTTTCTTTCTTTTCTTTTCTTTTCTTTTTTTTCCCTAGCCACTTCTCAACTCCTTACGTCAGCTGCCACCTGTCTGACTCACCCAGGTAGCCTCGAATTCTGCAGCACATCTCTTTGGTAGGCTGCTGCCCTGCCACCCTCAGGGGCATGGGTTGGGATTTGGGGGGGGGGAGGGGAACGACGTCACGTTACCGAAGCAGACGGCAGGAGCCTATTGGCAAATGACACTAGGACACCCAGACACCCCGCAGGCCCGCCCGAGGGCCTGCTTGGAGCGCACGAACACACGTAGGGCACGTTCTCCTCTTCTCTTCACGCGGCGCGGCGCGGCAGGCAGCGGAAGGTGCGGGATGACCTCCAGGGGCTCGGCGTCTGCAGCCAGCCATCAGGATGAACTCAGGGATGCCTCCGTGGAGGGTTTTGGTGGCTCCGTGAGCTCCTTTCCGAAGCTGCTTGTAGTTACAGGACTGCTGAACAAGCGTCCAGGAGTTTCTTGGTGAGGTGGGCATCTGCCACGGGGTAGGCCTTCGGATTGACATCGGCCTCAGTCATCTCTGCGTATCCGCGGTCCCTGTGGGTTTCCTGTAAAAAGACGTGTCCTGGGAGCTATCACCGTCACACTTCATACGGATGACCAGCTTTGCCCCCACCCACCCCCACCCCCGCCGCCATTGGGGTTGGGGTGGGCGGTGGGATGCGCTGTGCTCCCGTCACAGTTTGTGGGCCCTGGAATGGTGGTGATCGAGATACACCCCTCCGCCACCTCATTACAAAGAAACAAGACACTGTGGTGTCTTGTTAGACCCCACAGGCACAGCAAGGAAAAGGAGAACTACTTATCCCCTTGTTCCACCGGGACCGACCCGGATGGATGCCCGAGGGTCCAGGCCCCGAGGGACGGGCGTACTCAACTTTTGCTGTGAACTCAACGGATTAGTTAAGTTGTGCCTCTGAGGATTTGTCCACGGAAACTACTCCAAATGATCGATTTTGTCTGTCTCGTGTACTTTTCCTTGTTACGAGCAAGCAGGTAAAAAAAAGAAAGAAAGAAAGAAAGAAAGAAAGAAAGAAAGAAAGAAAGAAAGAAAGAAACAAAGAAACAAAGAGAGAGAGAAAGAGAGAAAGAAAGAAAAAGATGAAAAACGGTCTATAGGTTAAACTTTTACAATACCTTCCCAAATCTTTGGTGACCTGGAACTTTGAAGGTGTAACTAGCTTAATTGATAAATTGGGTTCAGTTCACCGGATACCTGGCGTCTGTCTTTCCAACAGAAGGTAAAATACTAGAGTGTGAGTCAATGAGACACCCAAGGTGGTTTTTTTTGTTTGGTGGTGTTGTGTTTTCCTCCTCCACCCCTTGCCCTTTTCTTCCTTCCCCCCCTCCCCCCACCTCAGTTTTTGTGTTTCTCTTTTGTCTGATTCAGGAAACTTGCCGATACCTGGGTGTGTTAGTAAACGTGTTTCAGGTTTGTTTGTTTCTTTTTTCCTTCCTCTTTTTTTTTAAATTTTAATTCACAATTCATGAGACATACATACCCACACACACACACACACACACACACACACAGGCAGAGACACAGGCAGAGGGAGAAGCGGGCTCCCTGCAGGAACCCCCGATGTAGGACTCGATCCCGGGACTCCAGGATCGCGCTCTGGGCCAAAAGCAGGCGCTAAACCGCTGAGCCACTCAGGGATCCCCTTGCGGACATTTCTACAACGGATCGGGAACGACGCCCGCCGTCCGGTGTCCCGGATCTTTGGGGGTGAGGGCTCCAGGACGCCTCGGATGACGTTTCCAAGTGGGCCCTTCCCGGGGGCTGGAACCGGAACCGGAACCGGGGCGGCATGGGTAGTTCGGAAGACGCTGCCGCTGCCGGCGGCGGCCGGTGCGCCCCCTAGCGGTGCAGATGTCCCCGTCCCGGGGAGGGGGAGGGGAAGGGGGAGCGAAACATCCCTAAGGAAGGCCCCGCTTGGGCGCCCGACGTTTTCCTGAGTCGGGAAACGCTACTGGACCTGGGTGAATCCGGACCAGGCTGTGTCCCAGCTGCCCTGCGATCCCATATGCCTCACACCTGGACTCCCCGGGAGGGCGAGCCAGCTTTCTGGCCCTGCCTGCCTGAGCCTACCTCTCTATCTCTGGCATCCAACTTGCAACTTCAAGTCCCTGAGGTCGAGAGCTTCGGCTTTCTGGGTCCTGCTAGTAACCCAAACAGACAGACACGTTTGCCATGCCATGCCATGCCATGCCATGCCATGCCATGCCATTCCATTCCATTCCATTCCATTCCATTCCATGCCATTCCATACCATACCACTTGCAATCAGGCATCTGCGAAATGAATATTGAGCAAGGGAATTCTCAGCCTTGAACGTTTCTGGGCCCCGCTCCCTTGGCTTTCGCACCGGCCAAAGGTCCAAAGGGCTCCGAGAAACCTCAGCACACGGGCTCTGTTTCCGTCCCTCTGAACACATGTTGCCTGTCTGTCTCCCTTATAATACAGAAACGGGGACGCTTGGATGGCTCCGTGTGGAGCATCTGCCTTAGGGGCACGTCGTGATCACAGGATCCGGGGATCCAGCCCCACATCGAGCTCTTGCATTGGAGCCTGCTTCTCCCTCTGCCTAGGTCTCGGCCCCTTTCTCTCTCTCTCTCTCTCTCTCTCTCTCAAAATCCGGTAAAAATAGAAAGGAAAGAAAGAAAGAAAGAAATAAAGAAAGAAAGAAAGAAAGAAAGAAAGAAAGAAAAGAAAATTCCCTACGTTCAGACTTCCAGGTCACCCCATCAGAAAGATGCCTCGTGGGATGGGACCCAAGAGGTGGTCCAGAGAAATAAGGACCCGACTCCCCCCCCCCCCACACACACACACTTCCCATGAGTCCAAATCATGAAGAAGACGGGGAAAGCAGGCCAGGCAGGCAGACGCCAGAAATCCGAAGTCCGCACGCAGGCACGCACGCAGGAGCACCAGAACCGATGCCCAACCCACTGCCTGCGCCTCCACCTCTCTCAGAGGGCTGAAAGGCAACCAAGGACAAGGCCTGTTTTCCAGGAGGAAGCCGACATGAAGGAACAGGCGGCGTTGGAGGCGGAAGGCTGGAAGGTTGACGGATAGAGAAAGGAAAAGAGGGACAAGAGGGACGGGTGGACACCTGGGTGGCTCAGTGGTTGGGCGGCTGCCTTCCTCTCAGGGTGTGATGCGGGGGTGGGGGGTTGGGGAGGTGGAAGGGATACCCTGGGGTCCTGTGCCCGCATCCGGTTCCCTGCCTGCGGGGAGCCTGCTTCTCCCTCTGCCTGTGTCTCTGTCTGCCTCTCTCTGTATCTTTCAGGAGTAAATAAAGAAATCCTTAAAAAAAAAAAAGGAATAAAATAAAAACCTTTAAATCTGTCTCAGTCCTGGCGGGGGCGGACCTGCCTTGCCGCCTCTGCGCCTCCGCATCCCCCGCAGCCCCCGCACCCCCCCCCCGTTTCTGCAACACTCCTGTGGATGGAGTGGTCAACTCCTCTGCCATCATCCCGGGTGCCTCCAACGCCATCGCCGCCCCCCCTCCTCATCCCGCCGCCCCCCTGTAAGGAGCAAAAATCACCCGAGCCATTGGGCCACCACGGGAGCCTGACAGTGGGAGTGGGGAACACATAGATTGAGTTTTTAGAGGACGCGGGGCGGCGGGGCGGAGGGGCGGCGGGGGGGGGGGCGGCTGGGGCGACATCTACGCCTTTGGAGCCAATGCATGGTTGTTGGTTTCCTTTATTTTTTGGAGGGGGGGTGCGGTGGAGTTTGAAGATATTTCTTTATTAGGATGCTCACCAGAATGACAGGCTGGCACTGTCCGTCTGATGTGATAAAGGATACATACATCTGATCCGATTCTGGCAGGAAACAGGCGTAAGGCCTCTCAGACCTGGTACCGAGCGTCCGTGAAAGACGACTCCATTCACCAGAGAGCATGTTTCCTTGATTCCGAGGTCTCTGCTGTAGCTTCCGGTCACGTCTCCGTGACTTGCTCAGACTTCATTCCGGCATCATCAGTGGACCCTTTCTTTTTTTCTTTCTTTCTTTCTTTCTTTCTTTCTTTCTTTCTTTCTTTCTTTCTTTCTTTCTTTCTTTTCTTTTCTTTTCTTTTTTTTCCCTAGCCACTTCTCAACTCCTTACGTCAGCTGCCACCTGTCTGACTCACCCAGGTAGCCTCGAATTCTGCAGCACATCTCTTTGGTAGGCTGCTGCCCTGCCACCCTCAGGGGCATGGGTTGGGATTTGGGGGGGGGAGGGGAACGACGTCACGTTACCGAAGCAGACGGCAGGAGCCTATTGGCAAATGACACTAGGACACCCAGACACCCCGCAGGCCCGCCCGAGGGCCTGCTTGGAGCGCACGAACACACGTAGGGCACGTTCTCCTCTTCTCTTCACGCGGCGCGGCGCGGCAGGCAGCGGAAGGTGCGGGATGACCTCCAGGGGCTCGGCGTCTGCAGCCAGCCATCAGGATGAACTCAGGGATGCCTCCGTGGAGGGTTTTGGTGGCTCCGTGAGCTCCTTTCCGAAGCTGCTTGTAGTTACAGGACTGCTGAACAAGCGTCCAGGAGTTTCTTGGTGAGGTGGGCATCTGCCACGGGGTAGGCCTTCGGATTGACATCGGCCTCAGTCATCTCTGCGTATCCGCGGTCCCTGTGGGTTTCCTGTAAAAAGACGTGTCCTGGGAGCTATCACCGTCACACTTCATACGGATGACCAGCTTTGCCCCCACCCACCCCCACCCCCGCCGCCATTGGGGTTGGGGTGGGCGGTGGGATGCGCTGTGCTCCCGTCACAGTTTGTGGGCCCTGGAATGGTGGTGATCGAGATACACCCCTCCGCCACCTCATTACAAAGAAACAAGACACTGTGGTGTCTTGTTAGACCCCACAGGCACAGCAAGGAAAAGGAGAACTACTTATCCCCTTGTTCCACCGGGACCGACCCGGATGGATGCCCGAGGGTCCAGGCCCCGAGGGACGGGCGTACTCAACTTTTGCTGTGAACTCAACGGATTAGTTAAGTTGTGCCTCTGAGGATTTGTCCACGGAAACTACTCCAAATGATCGATTTTGTCTGTCTCGTGTACTTTTCCTTGTTACGAGCAAGCAGGTAAAAAAAAGAAAGAAAGAAAGAAAGAAAGAAAGAAAGAAAGAAAGAAAGAAAGAAACAAAGAAACAAAGAAACAAAGAGAGAGAGAAAGAGAGAAAGAAAGAAAAAGATGAAAAACGGTCTATAGGTTAAACTTTTACAATACCTTCCCAAATCTTTGGTGACCTGGAACTTTGAAGGTGTAACTAGCTTAATTGATAAATTGGGTTCAGTTCACCGGATACCTGGCGTCTGTCTTTCCAACAGAAGGTAAAATACTAGAGTGTGAGTCAATGAGACACCCAAGGTGGTTTTTTTTGTTTGGTGGTGTTGTGTTTTCCTCCTCCACCCCTTGCCCTTTTCTTCCTTCCCCCCCTCCCCCCACCTCAGTTTTTGTGTTTCTCTTTTGTCTGATTCAGGAAACTTGCCGATACCTGGGTGTGTTAGTAAACGTGTTTCAGGTTTGTTTGTTTCTTTTTTCCTTCCTCTTTTTTTTTAAATTTTAATTCACAATTCATGAGACATACATACCCACACACACACACACACACACACACACACAGGCAGAGACACAGGCAGAGGGAGAAGCGGGCTCCCTGCAGGAACCCCCGATGTAGGACTCGATCCCGGGACTCCAGGATCGCGCTCTGGGCCAAAAGCAGGCGCTAAACCGCTGAGCCACTCAGGGATCCCCTTGCGGACATTTCTACAACGGATCGGGAACGACGCCCGCCGTCCGGTGTCCCGGATCTTTGGGGGTGAGGGCTCCAGGACGCCTCGGATGACGTTTCCAAGTGGGCCCTTCCCGGGGGCTGGAACCGGAACCGGAACCGGGGCGGCATGGGTAGTTCGGAAGACGCTGCCGCTGCCGGCGGCGGCCGGTGCGCCCCCTAGCGGTGCAGATGTCCCCGTCCCGGGGAGGGGGAGGGGAAGGGGGAGCGAAACATCCCTAAGGAAGGCCCCGCTTGGGCGCCCGACGTTTTCCTGAGTCGGGAAACGCTACTGGACCTGGGTGAATCCGGACCAGGCTGTGTCCCAGCTGCCCTGCGATCCCATATGCCTCACACCTGGACTCCCCGGGAGGGCGAGCCAGCTTTCTGGCCCTGCCTGCCTGAGCCTACCTCTCTATCTCTGGCATCCAACTTGCAACTTCAAGTCCCTGAGGTCGAGAGCTTCGGCTTTCTGGGTCCTGCTAGTAACCCAAACAGACAGACACGTTTGCCATGCCATGCCATGCCATGCCATGCCATGCGATGCCATTCCATTCCATTCCATTCCATTCCATTCCATGCCATTCCATACCATACCACTTGCAATCAGGCATCTGCGAAATGAATATTGAGCAAGGGAATTCTCAGCCTTGAACGTTTCTGGGCCCCGCTCCCTTGGCTTTCGCACCGGCCAAAGGTCCAAAGGGCTCCGAGAAACCTCAGCACACGGGCTCTGTTTCCGTCCCTCTGAACACATGTTGCCTGTCTGTCTCCCTTATAATACAGAAACGGGGACGCTTGGATGGCTCCGTGTGGAGCATCTGCCTTAGGGGCACGTCGTGATCACAGGATCCGGGGATCCAGCCCCACATCGAGCTCTTGCATTGGAGCCTGCTTCTCCCTCTGCCTAGGTCTCGGCCCCTTTCTCTCTCTCTCTCTCTCTCTCTCTCTCAAAATCCGGTAAAAATAGAAAGGAAAGAAAGAAAGAAAGAAATAAAGAAAGAAAGAAAGAAAGAAAGAAAGAAAGAAAGAAAGAAAGAAAGAAAAGAAAATTCCCTACGTTCAGACTTCCAGGTCACCCCATCAGAAAGATGCCTCGTGGGATGGGACCCAAGAGGTGGTCCAGAGAAATAAGGACCCGACTCCCCCCCCCCCCCACACACACACACTTCCCATGAGTCCAAATCATGAAGAAGACGGGGAAAGCAGGCCAGGCAGGCAGACGCCAGAAATCCGAAGTCCGCACGCAGGCACGCACGCAGGAGCACCAGAACCGATGCCCAACCCACTGCCTGCGCCTCCACCTCTCTCAGAGGGCTGAAAGGCAACCAAGGACAAGGCCTGTTTTCCAGGAGGAAGCCGACATGAAGGAACAGGCGGCGTTGGAGGCGGAAGGCTGGAAGGTTGACGGATAGAGAAAGGAAAAGAGGGACAAGAGGGACGGGTGGACACCTGGGTGGCTCAGTGGTTGGGCGGCTGCCTTCCTCTCAGGGTGTGATGCGGGGGTGGGGGGTTGGGGAGGTGGAAGGGATACCCTGGGGTCCTGTGCCCGCATCCGGTTCCCTGCCTGCGGGGAGCCTGCTTCTCCCTCTGCCTGTGTCTCTGTCTGCCTCTCTCTGTATCTTTCAGGAGTAAATAAAGAAATCCTTAAAAAAAAAAAAGGAATAAAATAAAAACCTTTAAATCTGTCTCAGTCCTGGCGGGGGCGGACCTGCCTTGCCGCCTCTGCGCCTCCGCATCCCCCGCAGCCCCCGCACCCCCCCCCCCGTTTCTGCAACACTCCTGTGGATGGAGTGGTCAACTCCTCTGCCATCATCCCGGGTGCCTCCAACGCCATCGCCGCCCCCCCTCCTCATCCCGCCGCCCCCCTGTAAGGAGCAAAAATCACCCGAGCCATTGGGCCACCACGGGAGCCTGACAGTGGGAGTGGGGAACACATAGATTGAGTTTTTAGAGGACGCGGGGCGGCGGGGCGGAGGGGCGGCGGGGGGGGGGCGGCTGGGGCGACATCTACGCCTTTGGAGCCAATGCATGGTTGTTGGTTTCCTTTATTTTTTGGAGGGGGGGTGCGGTGGAGTTTGAAGATATTTCTTTATTAGGATGCTCACCAGAATGACAGGCTGGCACTGTCCGTCTGATGTGATAAAGGATACATACATCTGATCCGATTCTGGCAGGAAACAGGCGTAAGGCCTCTCAGACCTGGTACCGAGCGTCCGTGAAAGACGACTCCATTCACCAGAGAGCATGTTTCCTTGATTCCGAGGTCTCTGCTGTAGCTTCCGGTCACGTCTCCGTGACTTGCTCAGACTTCATTCCGGCATCATCAGTGGACCCTTTCTTTTTTTCTTTCTTTCTTTCTTTCTTTCTTTCTTTCTTTCTTTCTTTCTTTCTTTCTTTTCTTTTCTTTTCTTTTTTTTCCCTAGCCACTTCTCAACTCCTTACGTCAGCTGCCACCTGTCTGACTCACCCAGGTAGCCTCGAATTCTGCAGCACATCTCTTTGGTAGGCTGCTGCCCTGCCACCCTCAGGGGCATGGGTTGGGATTTGGGGGGGGGGAGGGGAACGACGTCACGTTACCGAAGCAGACGGCAGGAGCCTATTGGCAAATGACACTAGGACACCCAGACACCCCGCAGGCCCGCCCGAGGGCCTGCTTGGAGCGCACGAACACACGTAGGGCACGTTCTCCTCTTCTCTTCACGCGGCGCGGCGCGGCAGGCAGCGGAAGGTGCGGGATGACCTCCAGGGGCTCGGCGTCTGCAGCCAGCCATCAGGATGAACTCAGGGATGCCTCCGTGGAGGGTTTTGGTGGCTCCGTGAGCTCCTTTCCGAAGCTGCTTGTAGTTACAGGACTGCTGAACAAGCGTCCAGGAGTTTCTTGGTGAGGTGGGCATCTGCCACGGGGTAGGCCTTCGGATTGACATCGGCCTCAGTCATCTCTGCGTATCCGCGGTCCCTGTGGGTTTCCTGTAAAAAGACGTGTCCTGGGAGCTATCACCGTCACACTTCATACGGATGACCAGCTTTGCCCCCACCCACCCCCACCCCCGCCGCCATTGGGGTTGGGGTGGGCGGTGGGATGCGCTGTGCTCCCGTCACAGTTTGTGGGCCCTGGAATGGTGGTGATCGAGATACACCCCTCCGCCACCTCATTACAAAGAAACAAGACACTGTGGTGTCTTGTTAGACCCCACAGGCACAGCAAGGAAAAGGAGAACTACTTATCCCCTTGTTCCACCGGGACCGACCCGGATGGATGCCCGAGGGTCCAGGCCCCGAGGGACGGGCGTACTCAACTTTTGCTGTGAACTCAACGGATTAGTTAAGTTGTGCCTCTGAGGATTTGTCCACGGAAACTACTCCAAATGATCGATTTTGTCTGTCTCGTGTACTTTTCCTTGTTACGAGCAAGCAGGTAAAAAAAAGAAAGAAAGAAAGAAAGAAAGAAAGAAAGAAAGAAAGAAAGAAAGAAACAAAGAAACAAAGAGAGAGAGAAAGAGAGAAAGAAAGAAAAAGATGAAAAACGGTCTATAGGTTAAACTTTTACAATACCTTCCCAAATCTTTGGTGACCTGGAACTTTGAAGGTGTAACTAGCTTAATTGATAAATTGGGTTCAGTTCACCGGATACCTGGCGTCTGTCTTTCCAACAGAAGGTAAAATACTAGAGTGTGAGTCAATGAGACACCCAAGGTGGTTTTTTTTGTTTGGTGGTGTTGTGTTTTCCTCCTCCACCCCTTGCCCTTTTCTTCCTTCCCCCCCTCCCCCCACCTCAGTTTTTGTGTTTCTCTTTTGTCTGATTCAGGAAACTTGCCGATACCTGGGTGTGTTAGTAAACGTGTTTCAGGTTTGTTTGTTTCTTTTTTCCTTCCTCTTTTTTTTTAAATTTTAATTCACAATTCATGAGACATACATACCCACACACACACACACACACACACACACACAGGCAGAGACACAGGCAGAGGGAGAAGCGGGCTCCCTGCAGGAACCCCCGATGTAGGACTCGATCCCGGGACTCCAGGATCGCGCTCTGGGCCAAAAGCAGGCGCTAAACCGCTGAGCCACTCAGGGATCCCCTTGCGGACATTTCTACAACGGATCGGGAACGACGCCCGCCGTCCGGTGTCCCGGATCTTTGGGGGTGAGGGCTCCAGGACGCCTCGGATGACGTTTCCAAGTGGGCCCTTCCCGGGGGCTGGAACCGGAACCGGAACCGGGGCGGCATGGGTAGTTCGGAAGACGCTGCCGCTGCCGGCGGCGGCCGGTGCGCCCCCTAGCGGTGCAGATGTCCCCGTCCCGGGGAGGGGGAGGGGAAGGGGGAGCGAAACATCCCTAAGGAAGGCCCCGCTTGGGCGCCCGACGTTTTCCTGAGTCGGGAAACGCTACTGGACCTGGGTGAATCCGGACCAGGCTGTGTCCCAGCTGCCCTGCGATCCCATATGCCTCACACCTGGACTCCCCGGGAGGGCGAGCCAGCTTTCTGGCCCTGCCTGCCTGAGCCTACCTCTCTATCTCTGGCATCCAACTTGCAACTTCAAGTCCCTGAGGTCGAGAGCTTCGGCTTTCTGGGTCCTGCTAGTAACCCAAACAGACAGACACGTTTGCCATGCCATGCCATGCCATGCCATGCCATGCGATGCCATTCCATTCCATTCCATTCCATTCCATTCCATGCCATTCCATACCATACCACTTGCAATCAGGCATCTGCGAAATGAATATTGAGCAAGGGAATTCTCAGCCTTGAACGTTTCTGGGCCCCGCTCCCTTGGCTTTCGCACCGGCCAAAGGTCCAAAGGGCTCCGAGAAACCTCAGCACACGGGCTCTGTTTCCGTCCCTCTGAACACATGTTGCCTGTCTGTCTCCCTTATAATACAGAAACGGGGACGCTTGGATGGCTCCGTGTGGAGCATCTGCCTTAGGGGCACGTCGTGATCACAGGATCCGGGGATCCAGCCCCACATCGAGCTCTTGCATTGGAGCCTGCTTCTCCCTCTGCCTAGGTCTCGGCCCCTTTCTCTCTCTCTCTCTCTCTCTCTCTCTCAAAATCCGGTAAAAATAGAAAGGAAAGAAAGAAAGAAAGAAATAAAGAAAGAAAGAAAGAAAGAAAGAAAGAAAAGAAAATTCCCTACGTTCAGACTTCCAGGTCACCCCATCAGAAAGATGCCTCGTGGGATGGGACCCAAGAGGTGGTCCAGAGAAATAAGGACCCGACTCCCCCCCCCCCCCCCCACACACACACACTTCCCATGAGTCCAAATCATGAAGAAGACGGGGAAAGCAGGCCAGGCAGGCAGACGCCAGAAATCCGAAGTCCGCACGCAGGCACGCACGCAGGAGCACCAGAACCGATGCCCAACCCACTGCCTGCGCCTCCACCTCTCTCAGAGGGCTGAAAGGCAACCAAGGACAAAGCCTGTTTTCCAGGAGGAAGCCGACATGAAGGAACAGGCGGCGTTGGAGGCGGAAGGCTGGAAGGTTGACGGATAGAGAAAGGAAAAGAGGGACAAGAGGGACGGGTGGACACCTGGGTGGCTCAGTGGTTGGGCGGCTGCCTTCCTCTCAGGGTGTGATGCGGGGGTGGGGGGTTGGGGAGGTGGAAGGGATACCCTGGGGTCCTGTGCCCGCATCCGGTTCCCTGCCTGCGGGGAGCCTGCTTCTCCCTCTGCCTGTGTCTCTGTCTGCCTCTCTCTGTATCTTTCAGGAGTAAATAAAGAAATCCTTAAAAAAAAAAAAGGAATAAAATAAAAACCTTTAAATCTGTCTCAGTCCTGGCGGGGGCGGACCTGCCTTGCCGCCTCTGCGCCTCCGCATCCCCCGCAGCCCCCGCACCCCCCCCCCCGTTTCTGCAACACTCCTGTGGATGGAGTGGTCAACTCCTCTGCCATCATCCCGGGTGCCTCCAACGCCATCGCCGCCCCCCCTCCTCATCCCGCCGCCCCCCTGTAAGGAGCAAAAATCACCCGAGCCATTGGGCCACCACGGGAGCCTGACAGTGGGAGTGGGGAACACATAGATTGAGTTTTTAGAGGACGCGGGGCGGCGGGGTGGAGGGGCGGCGGGGGGGGGGCGGCTGGGGCGACATCTACGCCTTTGGAGCCAATGCATGGTTGTTGGTTTCCTTTATTTTTTGGAGGGGGGGTGCGGTGGAGTTTGAAGATATTTCTTTATTAGGATGCTCACCAGAATGACAGGCTGGCACTGTCCGTCTGATGTGATAAAGGATACATACATCTGATCCGATTCTGGCAGGAAACAGGCGTAAGGCCTCTCAGACCTGGTACCGAGCGTCCGTGAAAGACGACTCCATTCACCAGAGAGCATGTTTCCTTGATTCCGAGGTCTCTGCTGTAGCTTCCGGTCACGTCTCCGTGACTTGCTCAGACTTCATTCCGGCATCATCAGTGGACCCTTTCTTTTTTTCTTTCTTTCTTTCTTTCTTTCTTTCTTTCTTTCTTTCTTTTCTTTTCTTTTCTTTTTTTTCCCTAGCCACTTCTCAACTCCTTACGTCAGCTGCCACCTGTCTGACTCACCCAGGTAGCCTCGAATTCTGCAGCACATCTCTTTGGTAGGCTGCTGCCCTGCCACCCTCAGGGGCATGGGTTGGGATTTGGGGGGGGGAGGGGAACGACGTCACGTTACCGAAGCAGACGGCAGGAGCCTATTGGCAAATGACACTAGGACACCCAGACACCCCGCAGGCCCGCCCGAGGGCCTGCTTGGAGCGCACGAACACACGTAGGGCACGTTCTCCTCTTCTCTTCACGCGGCGCGGCGCGGCAGGCAGCGGAAGGTGCGGGATGACCTCCAGGGGCTCGGCGTCTGCAGCCAGCCATCAGGATGAACTCAGGGATGCCTCCGTGGAGGGTTTTGGTGGCTCCGTGAGCTCCTTTCCGAAGCTGCTTGTAGTTACAGGACTGCTGAACAAGCGTCCAGGAGTTTCTTGGTGAGGTGGGCATCTGCCACGGGGTAGGCCTTCGGATTGACATCGGCCTCAGTCATCTCTGCGTATCCGCGGTCCCTGTGGGTTTCCTGTAAAAAGACGTGTCCTGGGAGCTATCACCGTCACACTTCATACGGATGACCAGCTTTGCCCCCACCCACCCCCACCCCCGCCGCCATTGGGGTTGGGGTGGGCGGTGGGATGCGCTGTGCTCCCGTCACAGTTTGTGGGCCCTGGAATGGTGGTGATCGAGATACACCCCTCCGCCACCTCATTACAAAGAAACAAGACACTGTGGTGTCTTGTTAGACCCCACAGGCACAGCAAGGAAAAGGAGAACTACTTATCCCCTTGTTCCACCGGGACCGACCCGGATGGATGCCCGAGGGTCCAGGCCCCGAGGGACGGGCGTACTCAACTTTTGCTGTGAACTCAACGGATTAGTTAAGTTGTGCCTCTGAGGATTTGTCCACGGAAACTACTCCAAATGATCGATTTTGTCTGTCTCGTGTACTTTTCCTTGTTACGAGCAAGCAGGTAAAAAAAAGAAAGAAAGAAAGAAAGAAAGAAAGAAAGAAAGAAAGAAAGAAAGAGAGAAAGAGAGAAAGAAAGAAAGAAAAAGATGAAAAAAGGTCTATAGGTTAAACTTTTACAATACCTTCCCAAATCTTTGGTGACCTGGAACTTTGAAGGTGTAACTAGCTTAATTGATTAATTGGGTTCAGTTCACCGGATACCTGGCGTCTGTCTTTGCAACAGAAGGTAAAATACTAGAGTGTGAGTCAATGAGACACCCAAGGTGGTTTTTATGTTTGGTGGTGTTGTGTTTTCCTCCTCCACCCCTTGCCCTTTTCTTCCTTCCCCCCCCCCCCCGCCACCTCAGTTTTTGTGTTTCTCTTTTGTCTGATTCAGGAAACCTGCGGATACCTAGGTGTGTTAGTAAACGTGTTTCAGGTTTGTTTGTTTCATTTTTCCTTCCTCTTTTTTTTAAATTTTAATTCACAATTCATGAGACATACATACACACACACACACACACACACACACACACAGGCAGAGACACAGGCAGAGGGAGAAGGGGGCTCCCTGCAGGAACCCCCGATGTAGGACTCGATCCCGGGACTCCAGGATCGCGCTCTGGGCCAAAAGCAGGCGCTAAACCGCTGAGCCACCCAGGGATCCCCTTGCGGACATTTCTACAACCGATCGGGAACGACGCCCGCCGTCCGGTGTCCCGGATCTTTGGGGGTGAGGGCTCCAGGACGCCTCGGATGACGTTTCCAAGTGCGCCCTTCCCGGGGGCTGGAACCGGAACCGGAACCGGGGCGGCATGGGTAGTTCGGAAGACGCTGCCGCCGCCGGCGGCGGCCGGTGCGCCCCCTAGCGGTGCAGATGTCCCCGTCCCGGGGAGGGGGAGGGGGAGCGAAACATCCCTAAGGAAGGCCCCGCTTGGGCGCCCGACGTTTTCCTGAGTCGGGAAACGCTACTGGACCTGGGTGGATCCGGACCAGGCTGTGTCCCAGCTGCCCTGCGATCCCATATGCCTCACACCTGGACTCCCCGGGCGGGCGAGCCAGCTTTCTGGCCCTGCCTGCCTGAGCCTACCTCTCTATCTCTGGCATCCAACTTGCAACTTCAAGTCCCTGAGGTCGAGAGCTTCGGCTCTCTGGGTCCTGCTACTAACCCAAACAGACAGACACGTTTGCCATGCCATGCCATGCCATGCCATGCCATTCCATTCCATTCCATTCCATTCCATTCCATTCCATTCCATACCATACCACTTGCAATCAGGCATCTGCGAAATGAATATTGAGCAAGGGAATTCTCAGCCTTGAACGTTTCTGGGCCCCGCTCCCTTGGCTTTCGCACCGGCCAAAGGTCCAAAGGGCTCCGAGAAACCTCAGCACACGGGCTCTGTTTCCGTCCCTCTGAACACACGTTGCCTGTCTGTCTCCCTTATAATACAGAACCGGGGATGCCTGGGTGGCTCCGTGTGGAGCATCTGCCTTAGGGGCACGTCGTAATCACAGGATCCGGGGATCCAGCCCCACATCGAGCTCCTAGCATTGGAGCCTGCTTCTCCCTCTGCCTAGGTCTCTGCCCCTTTCTCTCTCTCTCTCTCTCTCTCTCTCAAAATCCGGTAAAAATAGAAAGGAAAGAAAGAAAGAAAGAAAGAAAGAAAGAAAGAAAGAAAGAAAGAAAGAAAGAAAGAAAGAAAGAAAGAAAGAAAATAAAATTCCCTACGTTCGGACTTCCAGGTAACCCCATCAGAAAGATGCCTCGTGGGATGGGACCCAAGAGGTGGTCCAGAGAAATAAGGACCCGACTCACCCCCCCACACACACACACACTTCCCATGAGTCCAAATCATGAAGAAGACGGGGAAAGCAGGCCAGGCAGGCAGACGCCAGAAATCCGAAGTCCGCACGCACGCACGCACGCACGAGCACCAGAACCGATGCCCAACCCACTGCCTGCGCCTCCACCTCTCTCAGAGGGCTGAAAGGCAACCACGGACAAGGCCTGTTTTCCAGGAGGAAGCCGACATGAAGGAACAGGCGGCGTTGGAGGCGGAAGGCTGGAAGGTTGACGGATAGAGAAAGGAAAAGAGGGACAAGAGGGACGGGTGGACACCTGGGTGGCTCAGTGGTTGGGCGGCTGCCTTCCTCTCAGGGTGTGATGCGGGGGGGGGGGGGTTGGGGAGGTGGAAGGGATACCCTGGTGTCCTGTGCCCGCAAATTGGGTTCCCTGCCTGCGGGGAGCCTGCTTCTCCCTCTGCCTGTGTCTCTGTCTGCCTCTCTCTGTGTCTCTCAGGAGTAAATAAAGAAATCCTTAAAAAAAAAAAAAAGGGGATCCCTGGGTGGCGCAGCGGTTTGGCGCCTGCCTTTGGCCCAGGGCGCGATCCTGGAGACCCGGGATCTAATCCCACATCAGGCTCCCGGTGCATGGAGCCTGCTTCTCCCTCCGCCTGTGTCTCTGCCTCTCTCTCTCTCTCTCTGTGACTATCATTAAATAAATAAAAAATTAAAAAAAAAATTAAAAAAAAAAAAAAAAGGAATAAAATAAAAACCTTTAAATCTGTCTCAGTCCTGGCGGGGGCGGGGACTGCCTTGCCGCCTCTGCGCCTCCGCCTCCCCCGAGGCCCCCGCACCCCCCCCCCCGTTTCTGCAACACTCCTGTGGATGGAGTGGTCAACTCCTCTGCCATCATCCCGGGTGCCTCCAACGCCATCGCCGCCCCCCCTCCTCATCCCGCCGCCCCCCTGTAAGGAGCAAAAATCACCCGAGCCATTGGGCCACCACGGGAGCCTGACAGTGGGAGTGGGGAACACATAGATTGAGTTTTTAGAGGTCGCGGGGCGGCGGGGCCGAGCGGCGGCGGGGGGGGGGGGGGGCGGCTGGGGCGACATCTACGCCTTTGGAGCCAATGCATGGTTGTTGCTTTCCTTTATTTTTTGGAGGGGGGGTGCGGTGGAGTTTGAAGATATTTCTTTTTTAGGATGCTCACCAGAATGACAGGCTGGCACTGTCCGTCTGATGTGATAAAGGATACATACATCTGATCCGATTCTGGCAGGAAACAGGCGTAAGGCCTCTCAGACCTGGTACCGAGCGTCCGTGAAAGACGACTCCATTCACCAGAGAGCATGTTTCCTTGATTCCGAGGTCTCTGCTGTAGCTTCCGGTCACGTCTCCGTGACTTGCTCAGACTTCATTCCGGCATCATCAGTGGACCCTCTCTTTCTTTCTTTCTTTCTTTATTTCTTTCTTTCTTTCTTTCTTTTTCTTTTCTTTTTTTTCCCTAGCCACTTCTCAACTCCTTACGTCAGCTGCCGCCTGTCTGACTCACCCAGGTAGCCTCGAATTCTGCAGCACATCTCTTTGGTAGGCTGCTGCCCTGCCACCCTCAGGGGCATGCGTTGGGATTTGGGGGGGGAAGGGGAACGACGTCACGTTACCGAAGCAGACGGCAGGAGCCTATTGGCAAATGACACTAGGACACCCGGACACCCCGCAGGCCCGCCCGAGGGCCTGCTTGGAGCGCACGAACACCCGTAGGGCGCGTTCTTCTCTTCTCTTCATGCGGCGCGGTGCGGCAGGCAGCGGAAGGTGCGGGATGACCTCCAGGGGCTCGGCGTCTGCAGCCAGCCATCAGGATGAACTCAGGGATGCCTCCGTGGAGGGTTTTGGTGGCTCCGTGAGCTCCTTTCCGAAGCTGCTTGTAGTTACAGGACTGCTGAACAAGCGTCCAGGAGTTTCTTGGTGAGGTGGGCATCTGCCACGGGGTAGGCCTTCGGATTTACATCGGCCTCAGTCATCTCTGCGTATCCGCGGTCCCTGTGGGTTTCCTGTAAAAAGACGTGTCCTGGGAGCTATCACCGTCACACTTCATACGGATGACCAGCTTTGCCCCCACCCACCCCCACCCCCGCCGCCGTTGGGGTTGGGGTGGGTGGTGGGATGCGCTGTGCTCCCGTCACAGTTTGTGGGCCCTGGAATGGTGGTGATCGAGATACACCCCTCCGCCACCTCATTACAAAGAAACAAGACACTGTGGTGTCTTGTTAGACCCCACAGGCACAGCAAAGAAAAGGAGAACTACTTATCCCCTTGTTCCACCGGGACCGACCCGGATGTTTGCCCGAGGGTCCAGGCCCCGAGGGACGGGCGTACTCAACTTTTGCTGTGAACTCAACGGATTAGTTAAGTTGTGCCTCTGAGGATTTGTCCACGGAAACTACTCCAAATGATCGATTTTGTCTGTCTCGTGTACTTTTCCTTGTTACGAGCAAGCAGGTAAAAAAAAGAAAGAAAGAAAGAAAGAAAGAAAGAAAGAAAGAAAGAAAGAAAGAGAGAAAGAAAAAGATGAAAAAAGGTCTATAGGTTAAACTTTTACAATACCTTCCCAAATCTTTGGTGACCTGGAACTTTGAAGGTGTAACTAGCCTAATTGATAAATTGGGTTCAGTTCACCGGATACCTGGCGTCTGTCTTTCCAACAGAAGGTAAAATACTAGAGTGTGAGTCAATGAGACACCCAAGGTTGTTTTTTTTGTTTGGTGGTGTTGTGTTTTCCTCCTCCACCCCTTGCCCTTTTCTTCCTTCCCCCCCCCCCCACCTCAGTTTTTGTGTTTCTCTTTTGTCTGATTCAGGAAACCTGCGGATACCTAGGTGTGTTAGTAAACGTGTTTCAGGTTTGTTTGTTTCGTTTTTCCTTCCTCTTTTTTTTAAATTTTAATTCACAATTCATGAGACATACATACACACACACACACACACACACACACAGGCAGAGACACAGGCAGAGGGAGAAGGGGGCTCCCTGCAGGAACCCCCGATGTAGGACTCGATCCCGGGACTCCAGGATCGCGCTCTGGGCCAAAAGCAGGCGCTAAACCGCTGAGCCACCCAGGGATCCCCTTGCGGACATTTCTACAACCGATCGGGAACGACGCCCGCCGTCCGGTGTCCCGGATCTTTGGGGGTGAGGGCTCCAGGACGCCTCGGATGACGTTTCCAAGTGCGCCCTTCCCGGGGGCTGGAACCGGAACCGGAACCGGGGCGGCATGGGTAGTTCGGAAGACGCTGCCGCCGCCGGCGGCGGCCGGTGCGCCCCCTAGCGGTGCAGATGTCCCCGTCCCGGGGAGGGGGAGGGGGAGCGAAACATCCCTAAGGAAGGCCCCGCTTGGGCGCCCGACGTTTTCCTGAGTCGGGAAACGCTACTGGACCTGGGTGGATCCGGACCAGGCTGTGTCCCAGCTGCCCTGCGATCCCATATGCCTCACACCTGGACTCCCCGGGCGGGCGAGCCAGCTTTCTGGCCCTGCCTGCCGGAGCCTACCTCTCTATCTCTGGCATCCAACTTGCAACTTCAAGTCCCTGAGGTCGAGAGCTTCGGCTCTCTGGGTCCTGCTACTAACCCAAACAGACAGACACGTTTTCCATGCCATGCCATGCCATGCCATGCCATGCCATGCCATGCCATTCCATTCCATTCCATTCCATTCCATACCATACCACTTGCAATCAGGCATCTGCGAAATGAATATTGAGCAAGGGAATTCTCAGCCTTGAACGTTTCTGGGCCCCGCTCCCTTGGCTTTCGCACCGGCCAAAGGTCCAAAGGGCTCCGAGAAACCTCAGCACACGGGCTCTGTTTCCGTCCCTCTGAACACACGTTGCCTGTCTGTCTCCCTTATAATACAGAACCGGGGACGCCTGGGTGGCTCCGTGTGGAGCATCTGCCTTAGGGGCACGTCGTGATCACAGGATCCGGGGATCCAGCCCCACATCGAGCTCCTTGCATTGGAGCCTGCTTCTCCCTCTGCCTAGGTCTCTGCCCCTTTCTCTCTGTCTCTCTCTCTCTCTCTCTCTCTCAAAATCCGGTAAAAATAGAAAGGAAAGCAAGCAAGCAAGCAAGCAAGAAAGAAAGAAAGAAAGAAAGAAAGAAAGAAAGAAAGAAGAAAGAAAGAAAGAAAGAAAGAAAGAAAGAAAGAAAGAAAGAAAGAAAATAAAATTCCCTACGTTCGGACTTCCAGGTCACCCCATCAGAAAGATGCCTCGTGGGATGGGACCCAAGAGGTGGTCCAGAGAAATAAGGACCCGACACCCCCCCCACACACACACACACTTCCCATGAGTCCAAATCATGAAGAAGACGGGGAAAGCAGGCCAGGCAGGCAGACGCCAGAAATCCGAAGTCCGCACGCACGCACGCACGCACGAGCACCAGAACCGATGCCCAACCCACTGCCTGCGCCTCCACCTCTCTCAGAGGGCTGAAAAGCAACCACGGACAAGGCCTGTTTTCCAGGAGGAAGCCGACATGAAGGAACAGGCGGCGTTGGAGGCGGAAGGCTGGAAGGTTGACGGATAGAGAAAGGAAAAGAGGGACAAGAGGGACGGGTGGACACCTGGGTGGCTCAGTGGTTGGGCGGCTGCCTTCCTCTCAGGGTGTGATGCGGGGGGGGGGGTTGGGGAGGTGGAAGGGATACCCTGGTGTCCTGTGCCCGCATCCGGTTCCCTGCCTGCGGGGAGCCTGCTTCTCCCTCTGCCTGTGTCTCTGTCTGCCTCTCTCTGTGTCTCTCAGGAGTAAATAAAGAAATCCTTAAAAAAAAAAAAAGGAATAAAATAAAAACCTTTAAATCTGTCTCAGTCCTGGCGGGGGCGGGGACTGCCTTGCCGCCTCTGCGCCTCCGCCTCCCCCGCGGCCCCCGCACCCCCCCCCCGTTTCTGCAACACTCCTGTGGATGGAGTGGTCAACTCCTCTGCCATCATCCCGGGTGCCTCCAACGCCATCGCCGCCCCCCCTCCTCATCCCGCCGCCCCCCTGTAAGGAGCAAAAATCACCCGAGCCATTGGGCCACCACGGGAGCCTGACAGTGGGAGTGGGGAACACATAGATTGAGTTTTTAGAGGTCGTGGGGCGGCGGGGCAGAGCGGCGGCGGGGGGGGCGGGCGGCTGGGGCGACATCTACGCCTTTGGAGCCAATGCATGGTTGTTGGTTTCCTTTATTTTTTGGAGGGGGGGTGCGGTGGAGTTTGAAGATATTTCTTTATTAGGATGCTCACCAGAATGACAGGCTGGCACTGTCCGTCTGATGTGATAAAGGATACATACATCTGATCCGATTCTGGCAGGAAACAGGCGTAAGGCCTCTCAGACCTGGTACCGAGCGTCCGTGAAAGACGACTCCATTCACCAGAGAGCATGTTTCCTTGATTCCGAGGTCTCTGCTGTAGCTTCCGGTCACGTCTCCGTGACTTGCTCAGACTTCATTCCGGCATCATCAGTGGACCCTCTCTTTCTTTCTTTCTTTCTTTCTTTCTTTCTTTCTTCTTTCTTTCTTTCTTTCTTTTTCTTTTCTTTTTTTTCCCTAGCCACTTCTCAACTCCTTACGTCAGCTGCCGCCTGTCTGACTCACCCAGGTAGCCTCGAATTCTGCAGCACATCTCTTTGGTAGGCTGCTCCCCTGCCACCCTCAGGGGCATGGGTTGGGATTTGGGGGGGGAAGGGGAACGACGTCACGTTACCGAAGCAGACGGCAGGAGCCTATTGGCAAATGACACTAGGACACCCGGACACCCCGCAGGCCCGCCCGAGGGCCTGCTTGGAGCGCACGAACACCCGTAGGGCACGTTCTTCTCTTCTCTTCATGCGGCGCGGCGCGGCAGGCAGCGGAAGGTGCGAGATGACATCCAGGGGCTCGGCGTCTGCAGCCAGCCATCAGGATGAACTCAGGGATGCCTCCGTGGAGGGTTTTGGTGGCTCCGTGAGCTCCTTTCCGAAGCTGCTTGTAGTTACAGGACTGCTGAACAAGCGTCCAGGAGTTTCTTGGTGAGGTGGGCATCTGCCACGGGGTAGGCCTTCGGATTTACATCGGCCTCAGTCATCTCTGCGTATCCGCGGTCCCTGTGGGTTTCCTGTAAAAAGACGTGTCCTGGGAGCTATCACCGTCACACTTCATACGGATGACCAGCTTTGCCCCCACCCACCCCCACCCCCGCCGCCGTTGGGGTTGGGGTGGGCGGTGGGATGCGCTGTGCTCCCGTCACAGTTTGTGGGCCCTGGAATGGTGGTGATCGAGATACACCCCTCCGCCACCTCATTACAAAGAAACAAGACACTGTGGTGTCTTGTTAGACCCCACAGGCACAGCAAAGAAAAGGAGAACTACTTATCCCCTTGTTCCACCGGGACCGACCCGGATGTTTGCCCGAGGGTCCAGGCCCAGAGGGACGGGCGTACTCAACTTTTGCTGTGAACTCAACGGATTAGTTAAGTTGTGCCTCTGAGGATTTGTCCACGGAAACTACTCCAAATGATCGATTTTGTCTGTCTCGTGTACTTTTCCTTGTTACGAGCAAGCAGGTAAAAAAAAGAAAGAAAGAAAGAAAGAAAGAAAGAAAGAAAGAAAGAAAGAAAGAAAGAAAGAAAGAGAGAAAGAGAGAAAGAAAGAAAGAAAAAGATGAAAAAAGGTCTATAGGTTAAACTTTTACAATACCTTCCCAAATCTTTGGTGACCTGGAACTTTGAAGGTGTAACTAGCTTAATTGATAAATTGGGTTCAGTTCACCGGATACCTGGCGTCTGTCTTTCCAACAGAAGGTAAAATACTAGAGTGTGAGTCAATGAGACACCCAAGGTTGTTTTTTTTGTTTGGTGGTGTTGTGTTTTCCTCCTCCACCCCTTGCCCTTTTCTTCCTTCCCCCCCTTCCCCCACCTCAGTTTTTGTGTTTCTCTTTTGTCTGATTCAGGAAACCTGCGGATACCTAGGTGTGTTAGTAAACGTGTTTCAGGTTTGTTTGTTTCGTTTTTCCTTCCTCTTTTTTTTAAATTTTAATTCACAATTCATGAGACATACATACACACACACACACACACACACACACACACACAGGCAGAGACACAGGCAGAGGGAGAAGGGGGCTCCCTGCAGGAACCCCCGATGTAGGACTCGATCCCGGGACTCCAGGATCGCGCTCTGGGCCAAAAGCAGGCGCTAAACCGCTGAGCCACCCAGGGATCCCCTTGCGGACATTTCTACAACCGATCGGGAACGACGCCCGCCGTCCGGTGTCCCGGATCTTTGGGGGTGAGGGCTCCAGGACGCCTCGGATGACGTTTCCAAGTGCGCCCTTCCCGGGGGCTGGAACCGGAACCGGAACCGGGGCGGCATGGGTAGTTCGGAAGACGCTGCCGCCGCCGGCGGCGGCCGGTGCGCCCCCTAGCGGTGCAGATGTCCCCGTCCCGGGGAGGGGGAGGGGGAGCGAAACATCCCTAAGGAAGGCCCCGCTTGGGCGCCCGACGTTTTCCTGAGTCGGGAAACGCTACTGGACCTGGGTGGATCCGGACCAGGCTGTGTCCCAGCTGCCCTGCGATCCCATATGCCTCACACCTGGACTCCCCGGGCGGGCGAGCCAGCTTTCTGGCCCTGCCTGCCGGAGCCTACCTCTCTATCTCTGGCATCCAACTTGCAACTTCAAGTCCCTGAGGTCGAGATCTTCGGCTCTCTGGGTCCTGCTACTAACCCAAACAGACAGACACGTTTGCCATGCCATGCCATGCCATGCCATGCCATGCCATTCCATTCCATTCCATTCCATTCCATTCCATTCCATTCCATTCCATTCCATACCATACCACTTGCAATCAGGCATCTGCGAAATGAATATTGAGCAAGGGAATTCTCAGCCTCGAACGTTTCTGGGCCCCGCTCCCTTGGCTTTCGCACCGGCCAAAGGTCCAAAGGGCTCCGAGAAACCTCAGCACACGGGCTCTGTTTCCGTCCCTCTGAACACACGTTGCCTGTCTGTCTCCCTTATAATACAGAAACGGGGACGCCTGGGTGGCTCCGTGTGGAGCATCTGCCTTAGGGGCACGTCGTGATCACAGGATCCGGGGATCCAGCCCCACATCGAGCTCCTTGCATTGGAGCCTGCTTCTCCCTCTGCCTAGGTCTCTGCCCCTTTCTCGCTCTCTCTCTCTCTCTCTCAAAATCCGTTACAAATAGAAAGGAAAGAAAGAAAGAAAGAAAGAAAGAAAGAAAGAAAGAAAGAAAGAAAGAAAGAAAGAAAGAAAAGAAAAGAAAATTCCCTACGTTCGGACTTCCAGGTCACCCCATCAGAAAGATGCCTCGTGGGATGGGACCCAAGAGGTGGTCCAGAGAAATAAGGACCCGACTCCCCCCCCACACACACACACACTTCCCATGAGTCCAAATCATGAAGAAGACGGGGAAAGCAGGCCAGGCAGGCAGACGCCAGAAATCCGAAGTCCGCACGCACGCACGCACGCACGAGCACCAGAACCGATGCCCAACCCACTGCCTGCGTCTCCACCTCTCTCAGAGGGCTGAAAGGCAACCACGGACAAGGCCTGTTTTCCAGGAGGAAGCCGACATGAAGGAACACGCGGCGTTGGAGGCGGAAGGCTGGAAGGTTGACGGATAGAGAAAGGAAAAGAGGGACAAGAGGGACGGGTGGACACCTGGGTGGCTCAGTGGTTGGGTGGCTGCCTTTCTCTCAGGGTGTGATGCGGGGGGGGGGTTGGGGGTGGGGGGTTGGGGAGGTGGAAGGGATACCCTGGGGTCCTGTGCCCGCATCCGGTTCCCTGCCTGCGGGGAGCCTGCTTCTCCCTCTCCCTGTGTCTCTGTCTGCCTCTCTCTGTGTCTCTCAGGAGTAAATAATGAAATCCTTAAAAAAAAAAAAGGAATAAAATAAAAACCTTTAAATCTGTCTCAGTCCTGGCAGGGGCTGGGACTGCCTTGCTGCCTCTGCGCCTCCGCCTCCCCCGCGGTCCCCGCACCCCCCCCCCCGTTTCTGCAACACTCCTGTGGATGGGGTGGTCAACTCCTCTGCCATCATCCCGGGTGCCTCCAACGCCATCGCCGCCCCCCCTCCTCATCCCGCCGCCCCCCTGTAAGGAGCAAAAATCACCCGAGCCATTGGGCCACCACGGGAGCCTGACATTGGGAGTGGGGAACACATAGATTGAGTTTTTAGAGGACGCGGGTCGGCGGGGCGGAGGGGCGGCGGGGGGGGGCTGTGGCGGCTGGGGCGACATCTACGCCTTTGGAGCCAATGCATGGTTGTTGGTTTCCTTTATTTTTTGGAGGGGGGGTGCGGTGGAGTTTGAAGATATTTCTTTATTAGGATGCTCACCAGAATGACAGGCTGGCACTGTCCGTCTGATGTGATAAAGGATACATACATCTGATCCTATTCTGGCAGGAAACAGGCGTAAGGCCTCTCAGACCTGGTACCGAGCGTCCGTGAAAGACGACTCCATTCACCAGAGAGTATGTTTCCTTGATTCCGAGGTCTCTGCTGTAGCTTCCGGTCACGTCTCCGTGACTTGCTCAGACTTCATTCCGGCATCATCAGTGGACCCTCTCTTTCTTTCTTTCTTTCTTTCTTTCTTTCTTTCTTTCTTTCTTTTTCTTTTCTTTTTTTTCCCTAGCCACTTCTCAAGTCCTTACGTCAGCTGCCGCCTGTCTGACTCACCCAGGTAGCCTCGAATTCTGCAGCACATCTCTTTGGTAGGCTGATGCCCTGCCACCCTCAGGGGCATGGGTTGGGATTTGGGGGGGGGGGAAGGGGAACGACGTCAAGTTACCGAAGCAGACGGCAGGAGCGTATCGGCAAATGACACTAAGACACGCGGACATCCCGCAGGCCCGCCCGAGGGCCTGCTTGGAGCGCACGAACACCTGTAGGGCACGTTCTTCTCTTCGCGTGGCGCGGTGCGGCAGGCAGCGGAAGGTGCGGGATGACCTCCACGGGCTCGGCGTCTGCAGCCAGCCATCAGGATGAACTCAGGGATGCCTCCGTGGAGGGTTTTGGTGGCTCCGTGAGCTCCTTTCCGAAGCTGCTTGTAGTTACAGGACTGCTGAACAAGCGTCCAGGAGTTTCTTGGTGAGGTGGGCATCTGCCACGGGGTAGGCCTTCGGATTTCCATCGGCCTCAGTCATCTCTGCGTATCCGCGGTCCCTGTGGGTTTCCTGTAAAAAGACGTGTCCTGGGAGCTATCACCGTCACACTTCATACGGATGACCAGCTTTGCCCCCACCCACCCCCACCCCCGCCGCCGTTGGGGTTGGGGTGGGCGGTGGGATGCGCTGTGCTCCCGTCACAGTTTGTGGGCCCTGGCATGGTGGTGATCGAGATACACCCCTCCGCCACCTCATTACAAAGAAACAAGACACTGTGGTGTCTTGTTAGACCCCACAGGCACAGCAAAGAAAAGGAGAACTACTTATCCCCTTGTTCCACCGGGACCGACCCGGATGGATGCCCGAGGGTCCAGGCCCCGAGGGACGGGCGTACTCAACTTGTGCTGTGAACTCAACGGATTAGTTAAGTTGTGCCTCTGAGGATTTGTCCACGGAAACTACTCCAAATGATCTATTTTGTCTGTCTCGTGTACTTTTCCTTGTTACGAGCAAGCAGGTAAGAGAAAGAAAGAAAGAAAGAAAGAAAGAAAGAAAGAAAGAAAGAAAGAAAGAAAGAAAGAAAGAAAGAAAGAAAAAGATGAAAAAAGGTCTATAGGTTAAACTTTTACAATACCTTCCCAAATCTTTGGTGACCTGGAACTTTGAAGGTGTAACTAGCTTAATTGATAAATTGGGTTCAGTTCACCGGATACCTGGCGTCTGTCTTTCCAACAGAAGGTAAAATACTAGAGTGTGAGTCAATGAGACACCCAAGGTGGTTTTTTTTGTTTGGTGGTGTTGTGTTTTCCTCCTCCACCCCTTGCCCTTTTCTTCCTTCCCCCCCTCCCCCCACCTCAGTTTTTGTGTTTCTCTTTTGTCTGATTCAGGAAACCTGCCGATACCTGGGTGTGTTAGTAAACGTGTTTCAGGTTTGTTTGTTTCTTTTTTCCTTCCTCTTTTTTTAAAATTTTAATTCACAATTCATGAGACATACATACACACACACACACACACACACACAGGCAGAGACACAGGCAGAGGGAGAAGCGGGCTCCCTGCAGGAACCCCCGATGTAGGACTCGATCCCGGGACTCCAGTATTCGCCCTGGGCCGAAGGCAGGTGCTAAACCGCTGAGCCATCCAGGGATCCCCTGTTTTGTGCTTCCTTAACAATTGTATCATACAGGGCAGCTCGTGTGGCTCAGCGTTTTAGTGCCACCTTCAGCCCAGGGCCTGATCCTGGAGTCCCGGGATCGAGTCCCACGTCAGGCTCCCTGCATTGGAGCCTGCTTCTCCCTCTGTGTCTTTGCCCCCCCCCTCTCTCTCTCTCTCTCTCACACACACACACACACACACACACCAAATCTTAACAAAAAAAAAATTTGTGTCCTACATGTTAGGTTTTTACAAAATGAACAGCCTAGAAATAACAAAAAACCAGCAGAGCCAGGCAGTAGGTTCGAGAGTGCTTTAATGTGGAGCGCTCCTGGGCGAGGTTCCATGACTCGGAGAGGTGGCCAGAGACAGGGAAGTCGCGCGGGATTTGGGACTGTGGGGGTTTTTAAGCCTTCTTGGTTCCGGCTCTGGATCCGGGTGGGTCCCTTGCCAAATTAGACAAGGGAACACTGTGTCCTTAGGTGATTGGCTGGGGGGGTGGGGGTGGGGGGTAGTATCGGGGGAGGGGGTGGGGGTGGGAGTGGGGGTGGTTCCTGGCTGGAAAGTCCTGGATGGAAAGTTTCGGTTTCCCATCTAGGCTTCGACTTACTGGAGATGATGTGGTGGTCAGGGCTGCTGCTTTGACGGGAAGATCAGCCATTTTGACCCAGTTTGAGATGTCCGCCATTTTGGGTGCCCCTGTCTCTCAGCCAGCCCAACAATACATACGCATACACACACACACACACACACACACACACACACACACACACGTGTTTCTAAAAACTATCACATGTATTCATCCATTTGACAATCTAAGGATTTCTGGTATGATAGGCAATGTGCCCGTGGTTCCTACTGGCTTTTCACCAGAGACTGAGGTTTCTAGGAGTTAACAGTCTGCCGCCTGGGTGGCTCAGTGGTTGAGGGGTTGAGCATCGGCCTTTGGGTCAGGGCCCAATTCTGGGGTGGCGGGGGGGGTAGTGTCCAAGTCCGGACCCATTTCCACATCTGGCTCCCTGTGGGGAGCCTGCTTCTGCCTATGTCTCTGTCTCTGTCTCTCTCTCTCCCTTCCCCCTTCACAAAGTGCTCTCTCTCTCTCTCTCTCTCTCTCTCTCTCTCCTCTGTCCTCTCTCCTCGCTCAAAAAGTGTAAAATAAGTACAATTTTAAAAAATCTGCCACATGGAATCGAGACTACTGGTTAACGACAAGGAAAACAACCTCTGTGTGTGAGATAGTAGGAGACATGTAGAAAATGCGGGTGGTGGTGGTGGTGGTGGTGGTGGTTAAAGAAAATGAATCTGTCCTGAAATGACTCTGGCTTTTTTTTTTTTAAGATTTTATTTACTTATTCATGAGATGAGAGACACAGGGACAGGCAGACACAAGGGAAGCAGGCTCCATGCGAGGACCCTGATATGGGACTCAGTCCCAGGAGTCTGGGATCACGCCCTGAGCCCAAGCCAGACGATCAAAGGCTGAGGCACACGGGCGTCCCAAAGCCCAGCTATTTAGAGAAAGAACACTTAAGACTGACGGAACGGGGGATCCCTGGGTGGCGCAGCGGTTTGGCGCCTGCCTTTGGCCCAGGGCGCGATCCTGGAGGCCCGGGATCGGAATCCCACGTCGGGCTCCTGGTGCATGGAGCCTGCTTCTCCCTCTGCCTGTGTCTCTGCCTCTCTCTCTCTCTCTCTCTCTCTCTCTCTGTATGACTATCAAAAATAAATAATTAAAAAAAAAAAAGACTGACAGAACGGAAAAAGAAATTATAGAAGGGATTTCTGAAGGAGATTTTTGAGATTTGTTTTTGGTTTCCTTTTTTTTTTTGGATTTTACTTATGTATTCATGGGAGAGAGAGAGAGAGAGACAGAGAGAGAAAGAGAGAGACAGAGACAGACAAAGAGAGACCGAGACAGACAGAGAGATAGAGACAGAGAGAGAGAGAGAGAGAAAGGAAGAGAGACAGAGACAGAGAGAAGGGGAGAGAGACACAGAGAGAGACAGGCAGAGAAAAGAGAGGCAGAGAGATAAAGAGAGACAGACAGAGATAGACAGAGAGATAAAGAGAGACAGAGACGGAGAAAGCGAGACAGAGACAGAGAAAGAGAGAGAGACAGAGAGAGAGAGAGACAGAGAGAGAGAGACACAGGCAGGGGAAGAAGTAGGCTCCACTGGGGAGTCCGATGCGGGTCTGGATCCCAGGACCCCTGGGATCAGGCCCTGAGCCAAAGCAGACCTTCCACCACCGCTGAGCCACCCAAGGCGTCCCAGAAGCAGACTCTTTGAAAAGTAATTTTAGGCGTGGTCAGGACGGACTGAGATTGGGAGAAGTGGGTTTTACTAGTATACTGGTGTACAACTGAGATTTGGCTCTTCTCTCTGCTAAAATGACGAGATTCTCTTGCATTGGTAGTCTACTCTTGATAAGAGTGTGAACAGAGAAGAAAAGACAAAGACAATGTGCTTTTTTGTTTGTTTGTTTGTTTGGCTTGGCTTGGCTTGGTTTGGTTTGGTTTGGTTGGGGTTTTTTTGTTTGTTTTTGGGTGTGTGTGTGTGTGTGTGTGTGTGTGTTTCTCCCTTTACCTGCCCAGAACAGCAAGGTTTTTAGATTCCTTTTTTTTTTTTTTTTGGTTGTTGTTGTTGTTGTTGTTGTTGTTTAACTTTTTCTGTTATTTACTTATTTATTTTATTTTTTGGATTCGTTTTTATCCGGTCTTCCCCTACGTAAGAGTGAACACTTCTCCACGTTAAAGGAGCTTCATTTTGGGGGACAACTCTAAGAGCACCTGTAGAATCTCCTAGGGGCCACCTTGGCCAAAGAGACAATGAAGATTTCCGTTTTGTTATGATCCGTGATCCTTTGTAGGCATGTGCCTTGAAAACTTCTGAGATGTTTTTGGTTGGCTGGTTGGCTGCCTGGCTGTCTGTCTACTGGTTCCTTCATCCGTTCGTGGATTCTCAGCGGATCCCAGAATGCCAAACCCTAAATAGAGTCTCTTGACTACTATAGGTCGTTTACCTGTTATGGGAAGGACCATGAGAAGCACTGTCAGACAAAGAATCATAAGCCCTCTTAGATTATATTGCGTGGGTGAATGCTGCCGGTGTTCCAAACACGAAATGAAATTCCTAAACTTGTAACGTGTCCTGGTAGAGTGCCATCACTCCACATTCGAACTGGTTAAATGCTCTGCGTGCGTGCCTGCGTGTGTTGTGTGTGAGTGTGAGTGTGTGTGTGTGTGTGTGTGTGACAGAAACTGGTCGGATTTTCCTCTCGACTGCATTATAATGAATTCTCATCGGGTCTTTAGGCACGTCCGTCCGTGGGTGACCTCCCTGTCACGTGCAGGTGTTGTTCGGAAGGTCTTGCAACAATACGGTCCGCCTTTCAGAAGATTCGCGGAAAGCACTCTGGACAAATCCCGGTGTCTGGTCATCCTGAGATCGTCCAACTACATACAGTAGGAGTTGCCGGAACTCATGAAAAAGCTGCATGGAAGCCGAACAGAAAGGAACAACGTGGAACTGAATGAGTTCCACGAAACCCTGAACAGAGTTCAGAAACTCTCAGTGAGTCATCTTCCTTTTTTTTTTTTGGCGATTGTTAAATCCTCTTCAGAAGGTCGGTGGGAATCCGTTCTCATTGTAACCAGACACCGTTGGAAGGATCCCCTGTATCACCAAGGCCTTCCCTGAGTAGAATGGCGTCTGTTTCTCTTTCTTTCGACCTCCCCCAGTCCCCACGCCTCCCTCCCCTCCTCCCTCCCCTCCCCCTGCCCTCCCCTCTCCCCCCCCGCCCCCCCCTCCGGGGTCCATTTGTCAAAGTGATCTCTACTCCCAAGGTAGGGCTCGCACTCAGGACCTGGAGGTCAAGAGCCGTGCTCTCTACTGACCGAGCGGGCCACGGGCCCCTGGAATCGCATCCTAAGACTCAGATAGGATCAGACAGCCTGGAGACACTCAGATCCACTTCTCGGGGAGCCAGCCGAGCCCCTCGGAAACCCTGAGCCTGATACCTTCCTTCCAGAGGTCGCCACGGCCTCACTGGGCGAGTCAAGAGTGCCACCTCCTGGCGGATGAAACCGAGAGTCAGCTGCTTAACCTCAGCGAGCCTCCCAGGTTGCCCCTCCAAGGTGCTTGGAAATGCTGAGGCTCAACAACACCGGAACCACAACAACCGGAAGAACAGAAAAGAAGAGCCAAAGGGATGCTGAAGTTCTTCCTTCTGGCCTTGCCTTTACAGGCGTGTGCTGTCTGCGACCACGCCTGTCTCCGAGGACAGGAAGAAAAGAGTCCAGATGGCTGAACCGGGGTTCTGCACTCTGCGGACCACAGGAACCCCCTCCAGCCTGACCCAGGAACTCCCTTACTCTGAGCCAGGGACAGGGGGTCTTGTTTTGTGTTTCGGTTGTGGTCCAAAAGACAGGCGTCACCTACGGTGGAACCTTGTAACCCTTTCTAAGCCTAGAGTCGCTCAGCGGCATTACATACCTTCACACATCCTCCTCGCCAAGTTATCTGTCCATTCCATTTTTTAACTCTCTTTTTTTTAATTTTTAAAATTTTATTTATTTATTTATCTATTTATTTATTTATTTATTTATTCATTCATTTATTATTCATTCATTCATTCATTCATTATTTTTAAGGATTTTTTTTTAGTCAGGGAGAGAGAGAGAGAGAGAGAGAGAGAGAGAGAGGGAGAGAGAGAGGCAGAGACACAGACAGAGGGAGAAGCAGGCTCCATGCAGGGAGCCCGATGTGGGACTGGATCCCGGGTCTCCAGGATCACACCACAGGCTGCAGGCGGCGCCAAACCGCTGCGCCACCCAGGGATCCCTTAAGTTTAATTTCTTAAACTGTATTGATCGGGCATGGGATCTCTGCCTCTCTCTCTCTCTCTCTCTCTCTCTCTCTCTCTCTCATAAATAAATACATACATACATACATACATACATACATACATACATAAAATCTTTAACAAATAAATGAATAAATAAACTGTATTTATTCAAGGGAGACACACAGAAGGAGGCCGGGAGGCAGGCAGAGGGAGAAGCAGGCTCCACGCGGGGAGCCCGGTGCGGTGCTGGATCCCCAAAACGCTGTGATGATGCCGGGAGCCGAGTGGAAGGCAGCCGCTCAAACGCGGGTATGCCACCCGGGCACACCTCGTCCGCACCTCTTCCTTCCCACCGCCACCCACGGTCTTGCGCGTTCGTTCATCTGGTTCCCACACACAGGACCTCGTGCTCCAGGTCTATCCCTAGACACACCCTAGGATCCCCAACTAGGGAATAGGTTCAGATGGGACCGATGCTCATGGGACCGTGCTCCTGTTTGAGGACTGTCCTCGGTTGCTGTAGCGGTGGCGGCGAGACAAAGGGTCTCTCTCCACACACCGCACAGGGTGTCGCGTCACGTCGTGGGGAGATGACGCGGGAAGGACGGGTTTCGGTTGGCGGACATTTCTACATCCCATCTGGGAACCGCTCCCACCCCCCCACCCTCCGGTGTCCCGGATCTGTAGGAGTGAGGGCAGCAGGAAGCCTCCCATGGATGATATTTGCAAGTGCGCCCTTGCCTGGGGCCGGAGCCTGGGCCGGAACCGGAACCGGAACCGGACATGGAACCGGTGCAGCCTGGGTGGTTCGGAAGGCAGGCGCCTGCGGGACCGACCGGTGGCCAGCGTGTGGGGGTGGGCGCGTGGGCGGGTGCGGGGCATGCCCCGAGTGGGGCAGATGTCCCCATCCCAAGGAGGCGGAGGAGGAAAGCCACCCCAAGGCCCCTCTTTGGCGCCCCGTCCTGCCGTCCTGTGTCAGGAAACGCTACTGACCCGGGGGGATCCGGACCAGGCTGCGACCCAGCTGCCCTGCGATCCCACATTCCTCACACCTGGACTCACCGGTGTGGCGCCTGCCTTTCCGGCTCTGCCTGCCTGCCTGCCTGCCTGCCTAACTATCTCTGCATCCAACTGGCGACTTTCAGTCCGTGAGGTTGGGGGCTTCGACTCTCTGGGTCTTGGCTAGAACCCAAACAGAGAAAGACGTTTGCCATACGATAGGTAGATACCACTTTCAATTAAGCGTCTGTGAAATGATTATGGAGGAAGGAAATTCTCAGCCTTGAACGTTTCTGGGCCCTGCTCCATTGGCTTTCACACTGACCCAGGGCCAAACGGCTCACAGAAAACTCAGCACTAGTTGGGCTCTATTTCCGTGCCACTGAATGCACGTTGCCTGTCTGCCTCCCCTGAAAAGTCAAGCAACGGGGACGCCTGGGTAGCTCCGTGTTCAGCATCTGCCTTGGGGTCAGGTCATCATCCTGGGGTCCTGGGGCCCCGGCTCCCACTTGGGGCTCCCCGCGGGGAGCCTGCTTCTCTCTGCGTCTATCAATGCCTGTCTCTGTGTGTCTCTCATGGATAAATAAAGAACACCTCTAAAACAGGAAAGAATGAATGATTAATTAAAAGGACTGACTGACTGACTGACTGACCGGCTGAATGAATGTATACATAAGCAAGCCAGGAAGCAAGCAAGCAAGCAAGCAAGCAAATGAACAAATGAAATCGATGAAGGGGTGCGTGACTGCTGGCTGGCACTGTCGGTGGAGTGTGGGACTCTATATTTCTCGGTTGCGAGGATGAGCCCTAACCTGGGTGTAAACATCGCATACACCTAAAATCTTCTGAAAATAAAAAAAAAAAATTTTAAAAGAAAAAAAGAAAAAGAAAAAGGTGGGCAGCCCGGGTGGCTCGGCGGTTGAGCGCCGCCTTCAGCCCGGGGCCTGATCCTGGAGGCCCGGCATCAGAGTCCCACGTCGGGTTCCAAGCATGGAGCCTGCTTCTCCCTCTGCCTGTGTGTCCGACTCTCTCACTCACTGTGTCTCAGGAGAAAATAAACAGAATCTTTACAAAAAGGAAAAAAAAAAGTTGTGTTGTTTTGTTTTGTTTTGTTTTGTTTCGATCGGATCGATCGATCACTAAAAGGCAACCTGCCAGAACTGACGAGAAAACGGAAGAAAACCTTCCTGGTTCCCACAGAGTTCAAGCCCTACAGCCTTGCCCGTACCAAGATCAGAGAATAAACTGTCCACTCTCTCCGGCGTCCCTCCTGCCGAGGACGCCCCAGCTCCTTATGGAGCATGCACACGCACGTGCACGTGCACGCAGAAAAGCGGGGCGAACGGAACCAGACCCTAGAGAACCCTGCAGCGAAGGTTGAGTACACCACACACACACACACACACACACACACACACACACACCCCGCCAGCCACAGGAAACTCTGGCAGGCTACCCCTGGGCTGCTTAGGGGGCCTATACTTACTTGCAAGTGCTCACTGACCTGGGACACGTGGAAGGGGAACCTGAGGCTCAGATGGCCCAAACCGGGTGAATGGGGTGCTTTGCTCATGCCTGAATGCTATGCTCTCCACGATTAGAGAAAGCTGGCAATGAGGCCAGCCCAGGGACCAGAACCTAACCTAAAACTCCCTCTGGCTCCATCAGTAATGTCCCGACTGTTGGTGAGGAACCAGTGCTCGGCTCGCTTGGGGAGACAGACGCTCTGGTCTTCTTCGGGTTGGGTTGTTGCTGCGGCTTTGGGTATCTTTGCAGGAAACCGGCCTCTTCCCTTTCGAAATGGAAACCAAAGGATCGATGGGGTCCGGACGCGGTCACGCTCGCTGGCCACTGGAGTTGTTGTCACCCAGCCAGCGGGGAGATCGGAACATCGGGTCTTTCGTGACCTCTCCACAGATAGGAGTGAGACCAAGGCTATATACTTTGTTGGCATCTCGTCTGTGTCTACGTGTCCCTATGGGTTCTACGAGGGAGAGGTTTCCTCTACCTCCGGATGCTATATTGCTGACATCCCTTTGTAAAGGAACTGTAGCTTAGGAGTTCAAAGGCCAGCGCGGGTAAAAATCGGGAACAGGACAGCTCAGAGAGATAAGGACGAGTGACAATATTTCACAAGTTCCCACGATCTGGGATGAAGTTCTGTTCGTTCGTTCGTTCATTCGTTCGTTCGTCCGTCCATCCATCCGTCTGTCCGTCCGTCCGTTCGTTCATCCGTCCGACCGTCCGTCCGTCCGTTCGTTCATCCGTCCGTCCGTCCGTCCGTTCGTTCGGGACCCCCGGTTTCTCAGCGGTTAAGCGTCTGCCTTCATCTCAGGGCCCGATCATGCGGGTCCGGGATCCTTTCCTGCATCTGTCTCCTTGCGGGGACCTGCTTCTGCCCATGTCTCTGTCTCTGTCTCTGTCTCTCTCTCTCACACGGGAATAAAGAAACAAAATAGTTTAAAAAAGGAAAGATGCTCGGTCTCGCACTCTCTCCCTCTCCCTCCTCTTCCTCCCCCTTCCCCACTTCACACAGTGCTCTCTCTCTGAAAGAAAGCTAATATATTACAATTTTGCAAAAGCCTGCCAATGGAATGGAGACTACTGGAGAACGATAAGGAAAACAACTCCGTGTGTGACAAGTAGGAGACGTGTAGGAAACGTACAAGGCGTGAGAATACATGTTTTGGTGAGGGAAAAGAAAATAATTCTGTCCTGAAATAATGAGCCTGGCTTTTTTTTTTTTCTTTATTAAGATTTTATTTACTTGGGATCCCTGGGTGGCGCAGCGGTTTGGCGCCTGCCTTTGGCCCAGGGCGCGATCCTGGAGACCCGGGATCAAATCCCACGTCGGGCTCCCGGTGCATGGAGCCTGCTTCTCCCTCTGCCTGTGTCTCTGGCTCTGTCTCTCCCTCTACTCTCAAGAATAAATAAATAAAATCTTTTAAAAAAAAGATTTTATTTACTTAATAGGGAGGGAGGGAGGGAGGGACAGAGGGAGGCAGAGAGAGGGAAAAGAAGGCTCCATGCAAGGAGCCGGGTATGGGACCCGATCCCAGGAGTCCGGGATCACGTCCTGAGCCAAAGCCAGATGTTCAAATGACGACCAGCCACCAGGCATCCCAGAGCCTGCTTCTTTAGACAAAGAACACTTAAGGCTGAATCTGAACAAAAAAGACCATTGTAGAAGGGGTTTCTGAAGGAAACAACTAGGGAATTTCTTTAAAGTTTTTATTTATGTATTCGTGAGAGACTCACAGAGAGAGACACAGAGACAGAGACAGAGGTGCAGAGACACGGGAGGAGAGAGAAGTGGGATCCACGCAGGGAGCCCACTGTGGGACTGGATCCCTGGCCCCCCCGGGATCACACCATGAGCCAAAGGCAGAGGTTCAACCACTGAAACACCCAGGCGTCCTGGAAGCAGATTTTTTTGAAAAGGAATTGTATGCATGCTCAGGACAGACTGAGATTGGGAGAAGTGAGCTTTACTAGTACACTGGTATAGCATTAAGACTCGGCTCTTGTCTCTGTTAAAATGAAGAGATTTCCTTGCGTTGGTAGTCTAATCACGGCAAGGGATTGTGAACAGAGAAGAAAAAAATATGTTATTATTTTCCCTCTCCAGACCAGCCATGTTTTTATATTCCTTTTTATCCACGAATTACCTCCGTGAGAGAGTGAAAACTTCTCAATATTAAAGGAGCTACATTTTGGGGACAACTCTATAAGCTCCTGTGGAATCTCCTAGGGCCACCCTGGCGAAACAGATACTGATGTTGTTTTCAGTTTTGTAATGACCCATGATCCTTTATAGGCCTGGGCCTTGAAAGCTTCTGAGATGTTGGTTGGTTGGTTGGATGGATGGATGGATGGATGGATGGATGGATGGATGGATGGATTGTGTATCTGGCTGGCCGGCTGGCTGCTCAGCTGTTTGCTGGTTCCTTCATCCGTTCATTCATGGATTTTCAGCGGATCCCAGAAAAGTCTAGCCCTAAGTTGAGTCTCTTGACTAACATAGGTCGTTTACCTGCTATGTGAAGGCACATGAGAAGCAGCGTCAGACAAAGAATCATAAGCCCTCTTAGATTATATTGGTTGTGTGAATGCTGTGGGTGTTCCAAAAGCGACATAAAGTCGTAAAGTGGTAACGTGCCCTGGTACATTGTTAAAATGCTGTGTGTGACAAATCATAATCCGGTTTTCTTCTCGACTGCACTCTAGCCAACTCTCCTCGGGTCTGTAACCACGTCCACCGGTGACCGCCATGTCATGTACAGGTGTTCTGATGCTCTTGCAAAAACAAACAAACAAGACACACACACACACACACACACACACACAGACACATCTATTTATTTATTTATTTATTTATTTATTTATTTATTTATTTATTTTTCCCAGATTCCAGAAGAACCACGCAAAGGACTTTTGACACATCTCAGTTTCTGGTCACCCCGAGATCATCGAACAACAGTATGAATTGCCAGAACTAGTGAAATAGCTGCATTTGCCCAGAACAAAACCAGGGACGCCTGGGTGGCTCAGCGGTGGAGCCTCTGCCTTGGGCTTAGGGCGTGACCCCGGAGTCCCCGGATGGAGTCCCGCATCAGGCTCCCTGCATGGAGCCTGTTTCTCTCTCTCTCTCTCTCTCTCTCTCTCATACATGAATAAAATCTTAAAAAAACAGAACTAAAAGGAACAACATGGAACTGAAAAGAGTGAAAGACAATGATGACTGGTTTCTTTGTTTTTGTTTTTTAAAGATTTTATTTAGTTATTCACAAGAGACACAATGAGAGAGAGAGAGGCAGAGACACAGGCAGAGGGAGAAGCAGGCTCTGCAGGGAGAGACCCATGCGGGACTCCAGGATCACACCCTGAGCCAAAGGCAGCCGCTACACCTGCCACCTCACCTATGACCCCCATATGACCTGCTTGTGGCTGATGGAGCTGCCCTACACTTGTCAGGCTGCTGGGCACACCCTAATCAGAAATCGGCTCAAAACATTGTAACCCTGTTTGTGCCCGCCAAAACTGCATGCCGATTCTGACCAAAGTAATAGGCCAGCTCAAGTGGATACTATAGGGAAAGGTGTAATTCATTCGGCCACCTGCATGTGGACTGACATGACTGTGCAACTTTCTATGTATCCCATGGGCCACTGGATCCTATAAAGCTGCTACACCTCTTAGCCTCGGGGTCAAAGTCCCTGCTCCTCTGTGTGGGGTGCACTTAGACCCACGCTCCAGCTTGTGTAGAAACCCTTGGGAGTTTGCATGGGTGTGGGCTCCTTGGTGGTTTCTCGGATTCGCAATCTTGGGCACAACACAAAGGTCTGCTGTCCTGACATAGCTTTCAGGGCCACGCTGATCACACTGCAGGCCCTCTGTGCACCAGGCACACAGGCGTGGGGATGCGTGGAGGGGAGGAAGTGCCCCGGAACCCGGCCAGCCCCGGCCCCCTGGGCAGATGGAGCACAGCCTTCTCAGGTCGCTTTGCACAGACCCTGGTTTCCTGAGGCTCCCTGGCTGTTACTCTGTCCCAGCCCCTCCTGGCCTGAGGTGCAAAGCCTGAGTCCCAGTAAATTCTGTGGGGTCCTGACCCTGCCATCAGTCCGCCCCTTGAAGTCACGTTTTGACGTCAGCTGTGTGTGCCTGGCGACGCCCCTGCATGGCCTGGTTGGGGCCTCATTGGTGCCCTTCTTCCTCTCTGGGGGTCTCTCCCTGCCTGCTGCAAAGACTTCTGGGAGACACCGAAATGGACTGGCTGTGCATTTTCGCACCACAACACTTTATTGACTTTCTACAGCTGACGGGGCTCAGAGCCGAGGGTACCCGCCTTCCCCTGGGGAGGAAGACCTTTCTGTCCTTTAGGGGAGGGCAAGAATCACATGGGGTGGCGGGGCAGGTGCTGGAGTTCCCCACCTGGGAGCATGTGTGGACTCGTGGTGGGGGCGTGTGTCCTGAGGTTTCAGCCTGAGAGATGGTTCTGAGGACAGCAGAGATGACCTGGACCTGCAGCACATGGGCTTCTGGGCTGGGCCAACACAGGGCACCTGGACCCAGACCTTGGGCCCTCTGGAGCCCCATCACATGGAGGAGCCTGCCTCCTGGTTTATGTGAGGGTGTGTCCCCCAGGCTACCCCTGATTGCCCCACCCTGGAGTGTCCCAGAATCCCCAGGGCTTCCCTAGTTCAGGGACCTGTATCTGTGGGGCATGCCCAGGGCCCAGGAGGCCACATCCAGCTGTGAGAGGGCTCACTTAGCACGGGGACAGAGTCTAGGCTTGGCCAGGGCCATGGGGGGCTGGATCCCATTAGTCTTTGTGTTGGGCATGGGGGGGGGCTCAAATCACCCCAGCACCCACAGAGCCCGGGGCCAGGCCAGCCAAGGTCCACCTGGGTTAGGGTCTGGTGTCCTGTGCAGGATGTGCTACCATCCAGGAGGGACATTGGGCGGAGACTGTGCACAGTGGGTCCTCTTCACCAATCACCTGCACCCACACTGACTGGGATTCCCTGCCTTCCCTCCTCCCTGCAACCCCTGGGTACTCCATGGGACTCGCGTGCTCCTGAGGGGAGCAGGTTTTTCAGAGAACCCCAGGGAGGCTGAGCATGTCCCACAGGGGACAGCTGCACCAGTTCTTTTCTCAGGGCCAATGGAATGGTGGTGGATGTTGTGGGGGCAGGGTTATGATGGTTGTGGAGTGTGGGGGATGGTATGGGGGGATGGTGTTGGGGTATAGTGTGCGTGGGGATTGTGTGGGTTTGAGGGGGTTGGTGTAGTGGGGATGCAAAGGGGGATATGATGTAGGGGGATGGTGTGGGGGTGGGGAAAGATGGGGATGGCCTGGGGGGCCTCTGGACACAGGGCATCCCCTTTCTCTAAGATGCACATGGAGACGTCACCAGATAAAGGCGACCCCAGTCTGGGGATTGCTGTGACACATGTCCCTGGGGCCCTAATGGTCAGTGCAGTTCCCTTGCTGGAGCGGGGGCATTATCTGGGGGTTATAATACGATGTATGTTTACAAATTGCAAATTGTCAGAAATTAAATGCATAGAATGTAGAAATATATAAAGCACCAAGGGTGGCTGTCACCGTGACCCGTCTGACCCTCATCGGATCGATGTGTGTCCTACTGTAGCCACGGCCATGCTGCCTGGCCCGCAGGTCCCCTTACTGCCCGACGGTCCCCACCATAGCCCCCTGCTTTTCTTTGTGCCATCCCTCACCCCGTTGAGTTTCAGCTCACATGGTAAACCCTGGAGGCTCCATCCTAGTGGTCTCCTCATCCCCAATGCCCCGGGGTAGGGGCACGGGGGTCATCCCCAGCATCCTACCATATAGCGGTGTGTTGTTGGCTGCTGTTGCGTCCTCCTGGCTCAGAAGCCCCGTGTTCCCTACCCAGAAGTCCCCGGGCCTCTCACAGGGCCCGATCCCCCCGGCCCCTCAGCCTCACCTAACCCCGTAGTAGTCCCAAAATATGATGTGGCTGCCGAATATCCTGTTGACATCAAGGTGTATCTGCGTCATGTCCCTGGTGGAGACGAGTGCCTCCTCCTTCATTTCTTGTGGGAAAACTGGGAGGAGGACCCATGCATCAGGGACACTGACCCCGACCTGTAACCAGCTGCCATCCTGGGCAGGGATCACTTCAGCCACCATGGCAGTGTGTCCTACCGAAACAACCTTCCTTTTCCTGGGACTGGGGATGGTGGGAGTGTCCACCGTGCCTGTGGGAACTTTGTGAGGACCTTGCCGAGCTGCTGAGGACGGGGAGGTGACGGAGGGTCAGCCTGGGAGGGAGGGCACAGGGGGTCTGCCCATGTCGGGAGGGGACATGCGGGTGTTGTGCCAAAGATTGCAAATCCGGAAACCACTAAGGCATCCACACCAATACAAGGATATGAGTGTTGATTTACAAACTCGAGCTTGTGTCCAAGTATACCCGACACAGCGGAGGAGGGACTTGGACCACGAGGTGCGTTTTAGTTTAGATTTTAGGGCTGGACTCAAGGACCTCCAGAGGGGCTAGAGCAATTCCTCAAGTTCTGTTTACATTTTGATATGTGGCCTTCAAAGGCATTGACCTCTGTTCTCATTCTAATAGGGGTTTCCTGCCCTTGGCCTGGGTTCAGTTTTTATTCTACTGTGGGGCTTTCTTGGAAATTAAGCCATAAACTTTTGTTTTTTTCCTGTAACTGAAGTAATGTAAATTTCAGCTCTTCTTCACAGGGGCCTGGGATGGCTGGACATGCTCTAACACTGAACTTAAAGTGGAATGGCCTTAATTTTCTCAGCTTCCACACGTCCAGTCCCATCCTATCTAGCTCCTTCCCCCTTCCCCAGAGCTCCTAAGAGAGCAATTGCAAAAGACCTCAGCGTGGCAGCCCATGTTGGGGGACAGGCCCAGGGATTTAGGATCAGGAAAACCTGGAGCCCAGGCGTACCGCCTGTGCAGCTGGATTCCATGCTGCAGACTCTTATTCCCTAAGGCTATCTTGACGACTGTCTCTGTACATAGAAATGCTCTCCTTTGTCTCTAAAAGATGAAGAGTGAGTCAAACGATATTTCCCTGCCCATCTGATTACTCAGAATCCAATCAGAGATGTATTTCCTGTTAATAGGATATTTAATATGCGTAGTAATATGGTTAAAATATTCTGACACAAGTAATCAGAGGGATGAGGGTTTCTCAACTCTTTCTTCACAGCTCAGTCACTCATCAGGAAATGCATCTTGATGGATTTGGAAAGAAATGAAAGACATTATCATCAATGGTCCTATTATGATGTGAAGGATTCTTCCCTGAGATTCTTCCCCTGTTTCAACTGACACTGACGTACTGTGATTTCTTTGGAAGAAACATGTCAAGGAAATAAATGTTAGGCCTTGCTAATTTCAAATGCACTTGCAATATGGTGTCCATTATAATAGAAGTATTTTTATCTGATCTTTGCTATTTATTATCCTTTCCTGATTTTCAGGTTGAGGAGACATTACACGTGCTCATAAGTGTTTTTCTATCCTTCAGATATAAAACTCTTTCTTTATTCCCATCGAAGGAACTCTTTAAGAATAAGGCAAAAGTTAATTAAACTATACTTAAAATGTCTTCACATTGGAGCCTGATTCATTTACGTCAATTTTCAAAGTAAATCTTATTTACTAGAAAAAATGCAAAGATTTATAGGGAAATTGAGAAGATAGTACAGAGAATTCTCATGCACTTGCACTCAAATTCTCCAATTATTGATATCTTATATTAGAATGGTACAAATATTGGATAAAGAATCGATATTAAAATATTCGCATTAACCAAAGCCAATACTTTATTCAGATTTCCTTAGTTTTTCTTCCTAAGTTACCATCCCTCATATCACGTTCCATTTCCTCAAGTTTTCTGAGGCTCCTCTGGATTGTGACAGTCGTTCAGGATTTCCATATTCTTGTTTTACTGGAACACATTTAGAAGTAGAGTATTTTGTAAAATGTTGCTCAGTTGGGATATGTCTATTGTTTATCTCATGATTGAACAGTTTTGTGGATTATATGTAGAGATATACTGCCATTTTTATTATATCATATAAAGGATACATACTATCAGCATGATTTATCAGTCTTGGTATCGATCTGATCATCTTGCTGAAGGTAGTGTTGGTCAGCTTTCTCCGTACTAAGGTGATTATTATTATTATCATTATTACTATTATTATATTATCATTACTATTTTAAGTTTTTCATAATATATTTTGTAGAGGAAGTTACTATGTGTATTCCACACATAGGAGTGGGACGCTATGCTCATCAACATGAGTGGGGAATGTCTGCACCAATTGTTTGAAATTCTTCTACATGGGAGATTTCTTTTCCTTCTGGGTTTGTTTGTTTGTTTCTTTTTCAAACATCTCATTTATGTATTTAAGAGAGAGAGGAGAGAAAAAGCATTAGCCAGAGGGGCAGAGGGGCAGAGGGAGAGGGAGAAGCAGGATCCCTGCTGAACAGATAGCCTGCCTTAGGGACCTGGATCATGATCTGAGCCTAAGGCAGAATCTTAACTGACTGAGCCACCCAGATGCCAACCTTTCTTTCTTTCTTTCTTCTTTCTTTCTTTTGTTCTTCATTTTAATAATAAATTTATTTTTTATAGGTGTTCAATTTGCCAACATACAGAATAACACCCAGTGCTCATTCCATCAAGTGACCCCCTCATTGACGGTCACCCATACACTCCATCCCCATGCACTCCTCCCCTTCCTTCACCCCTAGTTCATTTCCCATTGTTTGGAGTCTTTAGGTCCTGTCTCCCTTTCTGATATTTCCCACACATTTCTTCTCCCTTCCCTTATATTCCCTTTCACTATTATCTATATTCCACAAATGAATGAGAACATACAATGTTTGTCCTTCTCCGATTGACTTACTTCACTAAACATAATACCTTCCAGTTCCATCCACGTTGAAGCAAATAGTGGGTATTTCTTGTTTCTAATGGCTGAGCAAGCCCCACCTTTTCTCTCCTTCATCTTCTGAGTCCGCTATGATATGAATGTTATTGTTTTGGCAAGTGGTTGCGTTCCCTAAGTCTCCCCTTTGGTCCATAAAATTTCTTCTTTTTAAGGCTTCCACTTGGGCTGCATCTCACTTATAGCATTTTTAACATTGGCCACGTCCAAGACTTTAGTTCTTTTATTTCTACAGTAAGGGATTCTCTAGCATTCTTCTGTGCTCATTTTCCAGCCCTGCTGCTATCTTTATATTCATGTTTTTAAACTGTCATTAGACATCATATATGTGTATTGATGAACTTCCTTGCTGTGAGTACTACCTCATGTTATTTTATGGAGGTCAATTTCTCCAACTCATTATTTTTTCTAGAAAATAAAGTTGGAAGAAAAAGAATAACCAAGAAAAACAATAACAACTGCCCTCCAAAAAAAAAAAACACACATCAGATTATTTTGGCCTGCTTGTTAAAAGGTTCGAAAACTCAAATTAAGAAACACAATAAAATACCATGAAATAAAAATAAGAAATATATTAGGTACATAAATAAAAATTAAAATAAGGCAAATAATTAAAAAGAATTAAAGAAATTAAATGAAAATAAAACACAAAGGACAAAGGAATCAAGGCCTTACTTTCCAGGCAGAGCTGAAGCTCTTCAGCCTCTGTGGTCCGACAAGTTGGTGTCAGCGAGTGGTCTGTGCGTCGTCTGGGGATGGGCTGTGGCACCGATTGTCAGGTGGACAGCTGCCTGGGAGATGCACCTGTGGGTTCAGATATTCGGTGGGCATCAGCACCTGTGGCCTCCAGCGGGCGGCGCTCTGCTGCTCCCTGAGATTCAGTGCTGATGGGTGCGATGTGGGTGGGGACACTTTGTCCTCTCATTCTCAGGCTGAAAATCCCGCCCCCCAGTGTGCAGGAACCTCCACAGAAGAGCACCCAAGCCCCAAGGTCTCCACCACTCCTCTCAGAACCCTGTGTTCACTCGGCCTGTGTCTGAGCTTCTTTTGGTTTTGTGTTTTTACCTCAGAGTGTTGTACCAAGATTGCAAATCCCAGAAACCCTAACCCTAAAACCTAACCCTAACCGGTACCCTAAACCTAACTGAAAGCCTAACCCGTACCCTAACTCTAACCTTAGCCCGTAACCTAAACGTAACCCTAACCTTAACCCGTACCGCAACCCTGACCCTAACCCTAACCCTGACCCATACCCTAACCCTAACGCTGACCCTAACCAGTACCCTAAACCTAACCCTAACCCTAACCAATATGCTATCCCTATACCTAACCCTTACCTGTACCCTAAACCTGACCCGTACCCTAACCCTAAACCTAACCCTAACCCTAACCCTAACACTAAACCTAACACGTACCCTAAACCTAACCCTAACCCTAAACAGTACCCTAACCCTAACCTAACCCTAACCCTAACCCGTACCCTTATCCTAACCCTAACCTTAACCTTAACCCTAACCCGTACCCTAACCCTAACCCTAACCCGTACCCTACACTTACCCTAACCCTAACCCTATCCCGTACCCTAACTCTAACACTAACACGTACATAACCCTAACCCTAACACTAACCCGTACCCTAATCCTAACCTTAACCTTAACCCTAACCCTAACCCTAACCCTAACCCATATCGTAACCCTAACCCTAACCCTAAACCTAACCCTAACCTGTACCCTAACCCTAACCCTACCCGTACCCTTAACCTAACCCTATCCCTAAACCGTACCCTAACTCTAACCCGTACACTAAACCTAACCCTAAACCTATTGCTAACCCATACCCTAACGCTAACCCTAACATTAACCCTAACCCGTACCCTAACCTGTACCCTAACCGTAACCCTTACCCGTACCCTAACGCTAAACCTAACCCTATCCCTTACCGTAACCTGAACCCTCACCCATACCCTAATCCTAAACCTAAACCTAACCCTTACTCTAACCCTAACCCATACCCTAACCCTAACCCTAACCAGTGCCCTAACCCTAACCTTTAGCTTAACCCTAACCCTATCCCTAACCCTAAACCTAACCCTAACCCTAAACGGTAACCTAACCCTAACCCTATCCCTAACCCATACCCTCACCCTAAACGGTACCCTACCTACATACACAGCCCTAAACCTACCCCTAACCAAACCCTAACCCTAACCCTACTGCTAACCCGTACACTCAACCTAAACCTAACCCGGACCCTAACCCTAACCCGTACCCTAACCCTAACCCTAACCCCAACCAGTATCCTAATCCTAACCCTAACCCTAACCCTAACCCTAACCCTAACCCTAACCCTAACCTCTACCCTAACCCTTACCCTAACCCGTAACCTAACCCTAACCCTAACCCGTACCCTAAACCTAAACCTAACCCTAACCAGTACCCTAACCCTAACATTAACTTAAACCCTAACTCGTACTCTAACCCTAAACCTAACCGTAACCCTAAACCTAAAGCTAACCATAACCCAAACAGTCACCCGCACCCTAACCCTAACTCTAAACATAACCCGAACCCGTACCCTCACCCTAACCCGTACCCAGCCCTAACCCTAAACCTAACCCGTACACTAACCATAACCCTAACCCTAACCAGTACCCTAACCCTACCCCTAACCCTAACCCTAACCCTCACCCATACCCTAAAACTAACCCTAACACATACCCTAACCCTAATCCGAAACAGTACCCTAATCCGTACCCTAACACTAACCCTAACCGTAACCTGTACCCTAACACTAACCCTCTCCAGTACTCTAAAACTAACCCTAACCCTAACCCCAATGCTAACCCGTACCCTAACCCTAACTCTAACCCTAACCCTAACCGTACCCTACCCTAACACTAATTCATAACCTAACCCTAACCCTAACCCTAACCCGTAACCTAACCCTAACCCTTACCAGTACTCTAACCCTAACCATAACACTAACCCTAACCCTTAACCTAACAAGAAACCTAACCCTAACCAGTACCCTAACCCCAACCTTAACCCAAATCCGTACGCTAACCCTAACCTTAACACACCCTTACCATAACCCTAACCCTAATCCGGACCCTAACCCTAACCCTTATCCGTACGCTAAGCTGTACACTAACCCTAACCCTAACCCTAAACCTAACCCGTACCCTAACACTAATGCTGAACCAAGACAGTACCCTAACCCTAAACCTAACCCTAACCCTAAACTGTACCATAACACTAACCCTAAACCTAACCCTAAACCGTAACCTAACCCTAACCCTAACCCGTACCCTAAACCTAACCCTAACCGTAACCCTAACAATAACCCTAACCCTAACTCGTACTCTAATCCTAAACCTAACCCTAACCTTAACCCGTACCTTAACCCTAAACCTAAACCTAACGAGTACCCTAACCCTACCCTCTCCAGTACCCTAACCCTAAACCTTACCCTAATCCCAACCCTAACCCATACCCTAACCTTAACCCTAACCCTAACCCTAACCCTAATGCGTACCCTAACCCTAAACCTAACCCTAACCAGTACCCTAAATCTAACCCTAACCATAACCCTAACCGTACCCTACCATAACACTAATCCGTAACCTAACCCTAACCCTAAACCTAACCCGTAACCTAACCCTAACCCTAACCGATCCGGTACGCTAAACCTAACCCTAACACCAACCCTAACCCCTACCCTAACAATAACGCTAACCCTAAACAGAACCCTAACCCTAACCCTAAACCAAACCCATACGATTACCCTAAACTTAACTCGTACCCTTACCATAACCCTAACGCTAAACCGTACCCTAACCCTAACCCCTTCCTGTACACTAAGCCATACACTAACCCTAACCCTAAACCTAAACCTAACCTGTACTCTAACCCTAAAGCTAATCCAAAACAGTACCCTAACCCTAACCCTAACCCTAACCCTAAACCTAAACTGTAACCTAACCCTAACCCTAACCCGTACCATAAACCTAACCCTAACCGTAAGCCTAACACTAACCCGTACCCTAACCCTAACCCTAACCCTAACCAGTACCCTAACCCTAACCCTAACCCTATCCCGTACCGAAACCCTAACCCTAACACTAACCCTCACCCGTTCCCTTACCCGTACCCTAATCGTAAACCTAACCCGAACCATAACGCTAACCCTAACCCTAACCCTGAACCTAACCTTAACCCTAACGCATACCGTAAACCTCACCCTAAGCCTAACCCCTACCCTAACCCTAACCCAAACCCTAACCAGTACCCTAACCCTAACCATAACCTTAATCCGTTCCCTAACCCTAACCCTAACCGTAACCCTAACCCGTACCCTAACCCTAATGCGTACCCTTAAACTAACTCTAAAGCAAACCAGTACCCTAACCCTAGCCCTAACCAAACCCTACCCCTAACCCGTACCCTAACCCTAACCCCAACCCATACCCTAACCCTAACCCGTACCTTTACCCTAACCCTAAACCTAACCAGTACCCTAACCCTAACCCGAACCCTTACGCTAACCCTAAACCTAACCCGTATCCTAACCCTAACTGTAACCCTAAGCCTAACCTAACCTGTACCCTAACACTAACCCTAACCGTAACCATAACCAGTAACCTAACCCTAACCCTAACCCTAATCCTAACCCGTACCCGAACCCTAATGCTAACCCTAATCCGTACCCTAACTCTAACCCTAACCAGTACACTAAACCTAACCCTAACCCGTACTGTAACCCATACCCTAACCCTAACCCGAACCCGTAACCTAACCCCAACCCTAACCCTAACCAGATCCGTAACCTGTACCCTAATACTAACCCTAAACCGTAACCTAACCGTAACCCTAACCCTAACCCGTACCTAACCCTAATCTTAACTGTAACACTCACCCGTACCCTAATCCTAACCCTAACACTAACCAGTACCCTAACCCTGAACCTACCTCTTACCCGTGCCCTAATCCGTACCCTAACCCTGACCCTAACCCGTATCCTAACCCTAACCCTAACCCTAACCCGTAACCTCACCCTTACACGAAGCCGTACCCTAACCCTAAACCGTAACCTAACCCTAACCCTTACACTAACCCTGACCCGTATCCTAATCCTGACCCTAACCAAGCCCTAACCCTAACCCGTACCCTAATCCTAACCCTAACGCTATCCCTAACCCGTACCCTAAACCTAGCCCTAAAACTAACCCGTACCCTAACCCTAACCCGTACCCTAACCCTAAACCTAACCCTAAACCTCACCCATACCCTAACCCTAACTGTAACCCGAACATTAAACCTAACCCGTACTCTCAACCTTACCCTAAGCCGTACCCTAAACCTAACCCGTACCCTAACCCTAACCCTAACCAGTACCCTAAGCCTAACCCTAACCTTAACCCGGACACTAAACCTAACACTTACCCTAACCCTATTGCTAACACGTACCCTAACCCTAACACTAACCTTAACCCCTACCCTAACCCATAACCTAACCTTAACCCTAACCCATACTCTAACGCTAAACCTAAACCTAACCGTAAACTTAAACCTAACCCGTACCCTAAACCAAACCCTAACCCTAACCCTAACCCCTACCCTAAACCTAACCCTAACCCTAACCAGTACCCTAACCCTAAACCTAACCCTATCCCTAACCCGTACCCTAACCCTAAACTTAACGAGTACCCTGACCCTAACCCCAAACCAAACCAGTACCGTAACCCTAACACTAACCCTAAACCTAAACCATACCCTAACCCTAACCCTAAGCAGTACCCTACCCTAACCCTAAACCGTACCCTAACCCTAAGCCTAAAACTAAACCTAACACGTACCCTAATCCTAACACTAAACCTAACCCGTACCCTAACCCGTACCCAGCCCTAACCCTAGCACATAACCTAACCCTACCCATACCCCGACTCCTAACCCGTACACTCACCCTAACCCTAACCCATACCCTTACCCTAACCGGTACCCGAACCCATACCCTTACTCTAACCCTAACCCATACGCCTACGCTAAAACAAACCTTAACCCTAACCCAAACATTAACCCTAACCCGTACCCTAACCCTAACCCTAACCTTAACCCGTAACGGAACCCTAACAAAACCCTAACCAGTACCCTAAACCTAACCCTAACCCTAACCTGTACCCTAAATCTAACCCTAACCTTAACCAGTATCCTAACCCTAACCCTAACCCTAAACCAAACACTAACCTCTACCCTAAACCTAACCCTAACCCTAAACAGTACCCTAACCCTAACCCGTGCCGTACCCGTACCCTAACCCTAACCCTAACCCGTAACCTAACCGTAACCCTAACCTTAACCAGTACCGTAACCCGTACCCTAACCCGTTCCCTAACCCATAACGTAACCCTAAAATTAAACCGTACCCTAACCCTAACCCTAAACCTAACCCTCAACCGTACCCTAAACCTACCCTTAACCCTAACCAGTAGCCTAACCCTAACCCTAAACCTAACACGTACCCTCAACCTTACCCTAAGCCATACACTAACCCTAACCCGTACCCTAACCCTAACTCTTACAACAACCCTAACCCGTAACGTAACGCTAACCCTAACCAGTACCCTAAACCTAACCCTAACCCTAACCCGTACCCTAACCCTAAACCTAACCCTTATCCTAACCTGTAACCTAAAGCTAACCATAACCCTAACCTGTACCCTAACCCTACCCGGTACCCTAACCCATACCCTAATCCGTACCCAGCCCTAACCCTACCACATAACCTAACCCTAACCCTAACCCTACTGCTAACCCATACACTCACCCTAAACGTAACCCATACCCTAACCCTAACCCGTACCCTAAACCTAACCTTAACCAGTACACTAACCCTAACCCTAAACTTAACCCTACCCCGTACCCTAACACTAAAGTTAATCCGAAACCGTACCCTTACCCTAACCCTAACCCTAACCCATACCCTAAACCTAACCGTAATCCTAAACCGTACCCTAACTCTAATCCTAACCCTAACCAGTATCCTAACCCTAACCCTAACCCTAAACCTCACAGTAACCTCTACCCTAACCCTAACCCTAACCCGTACCCTAACCCTAAACCTAACGCGTACCCTGAACCTAACCCCAAACCAAACCCGTACCCTAACACTAACCCTAATCCTAACCCTAAACCGTACCCTAACCCTAACCCGTACCCTAACCCTAACCCTAACCAGTGCCCTAACCCTAACCTTAACCTTAACCCTAACCCGTACCCTAACCCTAACCGTAACCCGTACCCTTAACCTAACCCTATCCCTAAACCATACCCTAACTCTAACCTATACACTAAACCTAACCCTAACCCTATTGCTAACCCGTACCCTAACGCTAATCCTAACATTAACCCTAACCCGTACCCTAACCTATACCCTAACCGTAACCCTAACGCTAAACCTAACCCTAACCCTTACCGTAACCTGAACCCTCACCCGTACCCTAATCCTAACCCTATACCTAACCCTTACTCTAACCCTAACCTGTACCCTATCCCTAACCCTAACCAGTGCCCTAACCCTAACCTTAACCGTAACCCTAACCCGTACCCTGTCCCTAAACCTAACCCTAACCCTAAAAGGTAACCTAAGCCTAACCCTATCCCTAACCCATACCCTGACCCTAACCCGTACCCTACCCCGTACCCTAACCCATACACAGCCCAAAACCTACCCCTAACCTAACCCTAACATTAACCCTACTGCTAACCCGTAGACTCAACCTAAACCTATCCCGTACCCTAACCCGAACCCGTACCCTAATCCTAACCCTAACCAGTATCCTAATCCCAACCCTAACCCTAAACCTAACCCTCACCTCTACCCTAACCCTTACCCTAACCCGTAAACTAACCCTAACCCTTAACCGTACCTTAAACCTAACCCTAACCCGTAACCTTACCCTAACCCTAACGCTATCCCGTACTGTAACCCTAACCATAACACTAACACTAACCCATATCCTAACCCTAAACCTAACCCTAACCAGTATCCTAACCCTAAGACTAACTCAAACCCTAACTCGTACTCTAACCCTAAACCTAACCCGTAACCTAACCGTAACCCTAACCCATAACCTAACACTAACCCTAAACCTAACCATAACCCTAACCTTAACCCTAACCCGTTCCCTAAACCTGACCGTAACCCTAACCCTAACCCCTATCCTAAAATTAAACCTAACCCTAACCAGTACCCTAACCCTAAACCTAACCCTAACCCTTACCCTAACACTGACACTAAACCTAACCCATAACCTCACCCTTACACTAAGCCGTACCCTAACCCTCACCCGTACCCTAAAATTAAACCTAACCCTAACCCTAACCCTAACCCATAACCTAAACCTAAACATAACCCTAACCATAACCCTAACCTCTACCCTAACCCTAACCGGTACCCTAACCCGTACCCTGCCCTAACCCTACCAAATAACCTAACCCTAACCCTAACCCTACTGCTAACCCGTACACTCACCCTAAACATAACCCGTATCCTAACCCTAACCCGTACCCTAACCCTAACCCTAACCAGTACACTAACCCTTACCCTAACCTTAACCCTACCCCGTACAATAACCCTCAACCTAACCCTAACCCGTACCCTTACCCTAAACCTAACCCTAACCCGTACCCTATCCCTAACCCTAACCAGTACCCTAAATCTAACCATAACCCTAACCAGTATCCTAAACCTAAACCTAACTCTATACCTCACACTAACCTCTACCCTAACCCTAACCCTAACCCTAACCCTAACCCTAAACCGTACCCTTAAACTAAACCTAATCCTAACCCGTACCCTAACTCTAACCCGTACACTAAACCTAACCCTAATCCTATTGCTAACCCGTACCCTAACCCTAACCCTAACATTAACCATATCCCGTACCCTAACCTGTACCCCAACCGTAACCCTTACCCGTTCCCTAACGCTATACCTAACCGTAACCCTAACCGTAACCTTAACCCTCACCCGTACCCTAAACCTAACCCTAATCCTAACTCGTACCCTAACTCTAACCCTAACACTAACCAGTATCCTAACCCTAACCCTAACCATAAACCTAACACTGAACTCTACCCTAACCCTAACCCTAACCCAAACCAGTACCCTAACCATAACCCTAACCCTAACTTTTATCGGTACCCTAATCCGTACCCTAACCCTAACCCTAACAAGTACTCTAACCCTAACCCTTACCCATACCGTAACCCATACCCTAACCCTAAACCTAACCCGTAACCTAACACTACACCTGAACATAACCAGTACTGTAACCCGTACCCTAACACGAACCCTAACCCGTAACCTAACCCTAAACCTAACCCGTACCCTAACCCTAACCCTAACACTAACCCTCACCCGTACTCTAACCCTAACCCGTACACTAAACTTAACCCTTACTCTATCCCTAACCCGTATCCTAACCCTAACCCTAACCAGTAACCTAACCCTAATGCTAACCTTAACCCTAACCGTACCCTAACCCTAACCCTAACCCGTACCTTAACCTAACCCTAACCCTAACCCGTACACTAAACCTAAACCTAACCCTATCCCTATTGCTAACCCGTACCCTAACCCTAACCCTAACATTAACACTAACCCGTACCCTAACCGTAACCCTAACCCGTACCCTAACGCTAAAGCTAACCCTATCCCTAACCATAAACTTAACCTTCACCCGTACCCTAAAACTAACCCTAAACCTAACCCTAAACCTATCCAGTACCTTAACCCTAACCCTAACCCTAATCCGTACCCTACCACTAACCCTAACCCTGCCCCTAACCCTAACCCTAACCAGTACCCTAACCTTAACCCTAACCCGTAACCTAACCCTAACCCTAACTTTAACCATTACCGTAACCCATACCCTAACCCTAAACCTAACACGTAACCGAACCCTAACACTAACCCTAACCCGAACCCTAACCCTAACGCTAACCCTCACCCGTACCCAACCCTAACCCTAACCCTAACCAGTACCCTATCCCTAGCCCTAACCCTTACACAAACCCTAACACGTATCCTAACCCTAACCCTAACGAGTACCCTAAACCTAACCCTAACCCTACCCTAACCCAGACCCTAACCCTAACCCTAAAACTAACCCTAATCCGTCACCTAACCCTAACCCTAACCCGGACCCTAACCCGCACCCGTACCCTAACCCGTACGCTCACCCGTACCCAGGCCTAACCTAACCCTAACCTTAACCCTTCTGCTAACCCGCACACTCACGCTAAACCTAACCTGTACGCTAACCCTAACCCGTACCCTATCCCTTACCCTTACTCTAACCCTAACCCATATCCTAACCAAAAACCTAACCAGTACCTTAACCCTAACCCTAAACTTAATCCTAACCCGTACCCTAAACCTAACCCTAACCCTAAACCTAACCCGTACCATAACCCTAACCATAACCCGTACACTAAACCTAAACCTAAACCTAAACGTATTGCTAACCGGTACCCTAACCCTAACCCTAACACTAACCCTAACTCGTTCCCTAACCCGTATGCTAACTGTAACCTTAACCCGTATCCTAACGCTAACCCTAAACCTAACCCTGAACCTAAACTTAACCCTAACCCGTACCCTAAACCTAACATTAACCCTAACCCTAACCCCTATCCTAACCCTAACGTTAACCCTAACCAGTACCCTAACCCTAACCCTATCCCTAACCCTAACTCGTACCTAACCCTAACCCTAACGCGTACCCTTACCCTAACCCTAAAACAAACCAGTACCCAACCCTAACACTAACCCTAACCCTAAACCGTAACCTAACCCTATCACTAACTGTAACTCTAACCTGTAACCTAACCTTAACCCTAACCCGTAACCTAACTCTAACCCTAACCCGTACCCTATGCCTAACCCATACCGTAACCCTAACCCTAATACTAACCCGTATCCTAACCCTAACCCTAACCCTAACCCTAACCCTAACCGTAACCTGTACCCTAAGCTGTACACTAACCCTAACCCTAACCCGTACCCTAACCCGTACCCTAAACCTAACCCTAAAGCTAACCCTAAAGCTAACCCTAAACCTTATCCATACCCTACCCCTAACCCTAAAGGAAACCAGTACCCTAAACCTAACCCTACCCCACCCTAACCGTACCCTAACCCGAACCCTAACCCGTAACCTAACCCTAACCCTAACCCTAACCCTAACCCTAACCTTAAACCTAACCCGTACCTTAAACCTAACCCTAACCCTAACCATAACCCCTACCCTAAAACTAACCCTAACCCTAACCCTAACCCATCACGTAACCCTAACCCTAACCCTAACCCTTACCCTAACCCTAAACCAAACCAGTACCCTAACCCTAAACCTAACCTTAACCCTAAACTTTACCCTAACCCTAACCCTAACCCTAACACTAAACCTAACGCGTAACCTAACCCTAACCCTAACCGAAACACTAAACCTAACGCGTAACCTAACCCTAACCCTAAACCGTACCCTAACCCTAACCCTAACCATAACCATAACCTTTACCCTAACCCTAACACTAACCCTAACCCGTACCCTAACCCTACACGCACCATAACCAGTACCCTAAACCTCACCCTACACTAACCCGTACCCTAAACCTAACCCTACACCTAACCCGTATCCTAACCCTAACCCTAAGCCTAACGAGTACCCTAAACCTAACCCGTACCCTAACCAGTAACCTATCCCTAACACTAACCCATACCCTAACCCAAACCCTAACCAGTACCCTAAACCTACCCTAACCCGTTCCCTAACCGTAACCCTAACCCATACCCTAACACTAAACCTAATCCTAACCCTAACACTAACATTAACCCTAACCCATACCCTAAACCTAACCCTAACCCTAACCTTCATCATAACAAGTACCCTAAACCTAACCCTAACCCTAACCCTAACCCCTACACTAACGCTAAACCTTACCCTAAACAGTACCCTAACCCCTGCTCTAAACCTAACACTAACCCGTACCCTAACAAGAAACCTAACCAGTACCCAAACCCTAACCCATACCCTAAACTGTACCTAAACCTAACACTAACCCTAACCAGTCCCCTAACCGTAACCCTAACCCTAACCCCTACCCTAACGCTAACCATTACCCTAACCAGTATCCTAACCCTACCCCTAACCCTAACACTAACCCGTACCCTAACACTAAACCTAACCCATACCCTAACCCTAACCGTAAACCGTACCCTAAGCCGTACACTAACCCTTAACCTAAGCCGTACCCTAACCGGTACCCTAAACCTAACCCTAACCCTAACCCGTACCCTAACCCTAACCCTAAACCAACCAGTACCCTAACCCTAACCCTAACACTAACCCTACCCCGAACCCTAACCCTAACCAGTACCCTAAACCTAACCCTGACCCGTAACCTAACCCTAACCCTAAACCGTACCCTAACCCTAAACTTAACCCTAACCCTAACCCGTTACATAACCCTACGCTAAACCGTTTCCTAACCCTAACACTAACGCTTACCCATTCCCTAACACTAACTCTAACCCTAACCCGTATCCGTATCCTAATCCTAACTCTAACCCTAACCCTAACCTTAACCCTAACCAAATTCTGCCCTAAACCTAACCCTAAACCATACCCTAAACTGTACACTAACCCTAACCCTAACCCGTACCCTAATCCGTACCCTTAACGTAACCCTAACCCTAACCATAAACCATACCCTAACCCTAACCCTAACCCGTTCCCTAACCCTAACCTTCAACCTAACCCTAACCCGTACCCTAACCCTAACACTAACCCTAACCCGTACCCTAACCGGAACCCTAACCCTAACCCTAAACAGTACCCTAACCCTAACCCTATCCTTAACACTAACCCGTAACCTAACCCTAACCCTAACCCTAATCCCTACCATTACCTTAAGCCTAACCCTATTCTGAAACCTAACCCTAACCCTAACCCGTATCCTAAACCTAAGCCTAACCCTAACCATATTGCTAACCCGTACCCTATACCTAAACCTGACACTAACCCTAACCCATACCCTAACCCGTACCCTAACCGTAACCCTAACCCGTACCCTAACACTAACCCTAACCTTAACCCTAACCTGTAACCTGAACCTAACCCTAACCCTAACCCTAACCCCTACCCTAACACGAACCCTTGCCCTAACCTGTACACTAACCCTAACCATAACCCTTACCCTAACCCGAACCCTAAACCTAACCCTTAACCTAACGCTTACCCTAACCCGTACACTAACCTAACCCTAACCCTAGCCCGTACCCTAACCCAAACCTAACCCTAACCAGTAGCCTAACCCTAAACCTATACCTAACCCGTACCCTAACCCTAACCCTGACCCGTATCGTAACCCTATCCCTAACCCGTACCTTAACCCTAACCCTAAACCTAACCCTAACCCTAACCAGTACCCTAACCCTAACCCTGACCCGTATCGTAACCCTATCCCTAACCCGTACCTTAACCCTAACCCTAAACCTAACCCTAACCCTAACCAGTACCCTAACCCTAACCCTAATCCTAACCCGTACCGACCCCTAACCCTAACCCTAACCGGTACCCTCACCCTAAACTGTACCGTAACCCGTACCCTAATCCTAACCCTAAGCCGTAACCTAACCCTAACCTTAAACCTTGCCATAACCCGTACCCTAACCCTAAATCTAACCCGTACCCTAACCCATACCCTAACCCTATCCCTTACTCTAACACTAATCCATACCCTAAACCTAACCCTAACAAGTACCCTAACCCTAACACTAACCTTAACCCTAACCCGTACCCTAACCCTAACCCTAACCCTAAACCGTAACCTTACCCTAACCGGTACCCTAACCTGGCCCTCACCCTAACCCTTCCCGTACCCTAAACCTAACTCTAAACCTATTGCTAACCCGTACCCTAACCCTAACCCTAACACTATCCCTAACACGTACCCTAACATGTACCCTAACCGTAACCTTTCCCCTTACCCTAACCCTAACCCTCACCCTAACATTAACCCTAACCCGTACCCTAATCTAACCCTAACCCTAAGCCGTACTTTAACCTGTACCCTAAACCTAACCCTAACCCTAAACCTAAGCCGTACCCTAACCCTAACTATAAACCAAACCAGTACCCTAACCCGAACCCTAAACCTAACCCTAAACTTTACCCTAACCCTAACCCTAACCATAACCATAACCGGTAACCTAAACCTACCTCTAAGCTGTACCCTAAACCTAACACTAACCCTAAACCTAACCCTAACCCGTACCCTAACCCTAACCCTAACCCAAACCAGTACCTTAACCCTAAACCTAACCCTAAACCTAACCCTAACCCTAACCCGTATCCTAACCCTAACCCTAACCCGTATCCTTTTTTTTCCTAACCCGTATCCTAACCCTAAACTGTACCCTAAACCTAACCCTCACCCTAACCCTAACCCTAAGCAGTACCATAACCCTAACCCTATCCTAACCCGTAACCTAACACTAACCATAAACCCACCCGTACCCTAACCCTAACCCAGACCTAACCTTAACCCGTAACCGAACGCTAACCCTAACCCTAACCCTATCCCTAACCCATACACTCACCCTAACCCTTACTCAAACCCTAAACCGTACCCAAACCCTAACCCTAACCTTAACCCTAACCTGTACACTCACCCGTACCTAACCCTAACCCATACCCTAAACCTAACCCTAACCCTAACCATATACCTAACCCGTACCCTAACCCTAACTCTAACACTAACTGTAACCCTATCCCGTACCCTAACCCAAAACCTAAACCTAACACTAACCCTAACCGTAAACCATCCCGTACCCTAAACGTAACCCTAAACCAAACCAGTACCCTAACACTAACCCTAATCCTAACCCTAAACCGTACACTACCCCTAACCAGTACCCTAACCCTAACGCTAACCCTAACCCGTATCCTAACCCTAACCCTAAACCTAACACTAACCCATATCCTAACCCTAACCCTTACCCTAACCCTAACCAATATCCTAATCCTAACACGTACCCTATCCGGTACCCTAACCCATACCTTAACCCTAACCCTAAAACGTACCATAACCCTAACACTAACCCTAAACTTAAACCGTAACCTCACCCTTAACCGAAGCCGTACCCTAACCCTATTCCGTACCCTAACACTAACCGTATCCCGTACCCTAAGCCGTACACTAACCCTAACCCTATCCCGTACCCTAACCCGTACTCTAAACCTAACCCTAAACCTAACCCTAAACCTAACCCGTACTCGAACCCTAACCAAAAGGAAACCAGTACCCTAACCCTAAACCTAAACCGTACCCTAAACCTAACCCTAACCCTAACCCATAACCTAACCCTAACCCCAACCAGTACCCTAACCCTAACTCTGACCCTACCCCATACCCTAACCCTAATCCTAACACGTACCCTACCCTAACCCGTAACCTAACCCTGAACCTTACACTAACCCTAACCCGTACCCTAACCAGTACCCTAAACCTAAACCTAACCCTAACCCGTACCCTAACCCTAACCCTAACCAATACCCTAACCCTAACCCTAAACTTAACCCTAACTGGTACCCTAACCCGTACCCTAACCCTAACCCATACCATAACCCGTACCCTAATCTGGATCCTAAACCGAACACTAACCCTAACCCTATGCCTAACCCATACCCTAACCCTAACTCTAACACTAACCCTAAACCTAACCCGTACCCTAACCCGTAACCTAAACCTAGCACTAACCCTAAACCTAAACCTAACCCATACACTAACCGTAATCCTAAACCAAACCAGTACCCTAACCCTAACCCTAATCCTAACCCTTAAACGTACCCTAACCCTAACCCGTACCCTAACCCTAACCCTAACTCTAACCCACACCCTAACGCTACACCTAACCTTAACCAGTACCCTTACCCTAACCCTAACCCGTACTCTAACCCTATCCCTAACCATAACCCTAACCTGTACCCTAACCCTAATCCAACCCTAAGCCTAACCAGTACCCTAACCCTAACCCTAACCCTAATCATAACCCGGAAGTTAACCCTAACCCTAACCCTAATTCGTTCCCTCACCCTAACCCTAACCCTAACCAGTACCCTAACCCTAACCCTAAACCTAACCCTAACCCTAACCTTAACCAGGACCCTAAAACTAACCCGTACCCTAACCCGTACCCAGGCCTAATGCTAACCCTAACCTGTACCCTAACCTATCCCTAACCCGTATCCTATCCCTATCCTGTACCCTAATCCTCACCCTTACTCTAACCGTAACCCGACCTTAACCCTTTCCCTAACCAGTACCGTATCCGTACCCCTAACCCTAATCCTAAACTGTACCCTAACCCTACCCTAACCCTAATCCGTAACCTAACCCAAATCCTATCCCTAAACAGTACCCTAACTCTAACCCTAACCCTAACCCTTTCCCGCACCAAACCCTAACCCTAACCCGTACCCTTACCCTAACCGTAACCCATAAACAAACCCTAACCCTAACCCATACTCTAAGCTGTACAATAACCGTTACCCTAACCCGTACCCTAACCGTACCCAAAACCTAACCCTAACCCTAACCCTAAACCTAAACTTTACCCTAAACCTAACCCTGAACCAAACCAGTACCCTAACCCTAACCCTAACCGAAAACCTAACCCTAACCCTAACCCTAAACCTAACCCTTACCCTAAACCTAACCCTAAACCAAACCAGTACCCTAACCCTAACCCTAACCCTCACCGTACGCTCACCCTACACCTAACCCTAACCCTAAACCTAACCCGTACCTAACCCTAATCCTAACCCGTACCCTAAACCTAACCCTAAACCTAACCCTAACCCTAACCCTAACCCTAACCCTAACCCTAACCCTAACCCGTACACTAAACCTAACGCTAAACCTAACCAGTACCCTAACCCTAACCCTAACCCTACCCTGTACCCTAAGCCTAACCCTCTCTGGTACCCTTACCCTAACCCTAAGCCTTACACGTACCCTGACCCTAACCCGTACCAAAAGCCGTACACTAACCCTAATCCTTACCCGTACCCTAAACCGTACCCTAAACCTAATCCTAACCCTAACCCTAAAACTAAAACCTACCCTAAATCTAACCCTAACCATAACCCTAACTCCTATCCTAAACCTAACCCAAACCCTAACCAGTACCCTAACCCTAACCCTAACCCAAACCCGTAACCTAACCCTAAATCTTATTCTAACCGTAACCCGTACCCAAAACCTAAACCTAACCCATTACTTAACCCTAACCCTAACCCGTATCCTAACCCTAACCCTAACCCTAACCCGTACCCTAACATTAACCCCAACCCTAAACCTCACCTGTACCCTAACCCTAACCCTAACCCTAACCAGTACCCTAACCCCATCCCATAACCTAACCCTAACCCTAACCAGTACCCTACCCCTAAACCTAACCCTTACACTAACCCTAACCTGTACCCTAAACCTCACCCTAACCATTACCCTAACCATAACCCTAAACCTAACCCGTACCCTAACCCGTAACCTAACCCTAACCTGTACCCTAACCCTAACCCGTAACCTAACCCTAACCCTAACCCTACCCCTAACCCGTAGACTCACCCTAAACCTAACCCTAACACTAAACCTAAACCTAACTCGTACCGTAACCCTAACCCTAACCCGTACCCTAACCCATACCCTAACCCTAACCCAACACTAAGCCGTACACTAACCCTAAACCTAAGCCGTACCCTAATCCGTAACCTAACCTAACCCTAACCCTAACCCTAAACCTAAACCGTACCCTAACCCTAACCCTAAACCAAACCAGTACCCTAACCCTAGCCCTAACACTAAACCTAAGCCGTACCATAACCCTAACCCTAAACCTAAACCGTACCCTAACCCTAACCCTAAACCAAACCAGTACCCTAACCCTAGCCCTAACACTAAACCTAAGCCGTACCATAACCCTAACCCTAAACCTAAACCGTAAACTAACCCTAACCCTAACACGTACCCTAATCCTAGCACTAACACAAACGCTAACCCTTACCCTAACCCGAACCCTAACCGTAACCAGTACCATAACCCTAACCCTAACCCTTAACCGTACCCTAACCATAACCCTATCCCTAACGCGTATCCTAACCCTAACCCTAACCCTAACCCTAAACCTAACCCCAACCTGTACCTTAACCTAACCCTAACCATAACCCTAACCCATACCCTAACCCTAACCCTAAACCGTACCCTAACCATAACCCTATCCCTAACGCGTATCCTAACCCTAACCCTAACCCTAAACCTAACCCTAACCTGTACCTTAACCTAACCCTAACCATAACCCTAACCCGTACCCTAACCCTAACCCTAATCCGCACCCGTACCCTTACCGAGCCCTAACCCTAACCCTGACCCAACCCTAACCCTAACGTGTAACCTAACCCTAAACCTAACCCTACCCCTATCCCGTACACTCACCCTAACCCTATCCCGTACCCTAAGCCTAACACGTACCCTCACCCTAACCCTTACTCTAACCATAAACCGTACCCTAAACCTAACCCTAGCCAGTACACTAACCCTAACCCTTACCCTAACCCGTACACTAAACCTAACCCTTACACTAACCCTATTGCTAAGCCGTATCCAAACCCTAACCCTAACCCTAAACCTAACCCTAACCTGTACCCTAAACCTAAGCCTAACCCTAAGCCTAACCCTAACCCGTACCCTAACCCTAACCCTAACCAGTACCCTATCCCTAACCCTAACCCTAACCCTGACCCTAAACCTAAACCTTACTCTAACCTTAATCTGTACCCTAAACCTAACCCTATCCCTAACACTAACCCCTACACTAACCCTAAACCTAACCCTAAACAGTACCCTAACCCTAACCCTAACACTAACCAGTACCCTAACCCTAATGCTAACCCGTACAGTAACACGTACCCTAACCCTAACTCTAACCCGTAACCTAACCCTAACCCTAACCCTAACCCTAACCCTAAACCTAACCCTAACGTGGACCGTAACCTGTACCCTAACCCTAACCCTAACCCTAACCCGTACCCTAACCCTAACCCTAACCCTGAGCCTAAACCTAAACCTAAACCTTACTCTAACCTTAATCTGTACCCTAACCCTAACCCTAACCCTAAACTTAACCCTAACGTGGACCGTAACCTGTACCCTAACCCTAACCCTAACCCTAACCCGTACCCTAACCCTAACCCTAACCCTAACCCTTACCCTTACACTAACCCTAGCCCGTACCCTAACTCTAACCCTAACCTGTACACTAAACCTAACCCTAACCCTAACACTATTACTATCCCGTACTGTAGACCTAAACATAACACTAACCCTAACCCGTCCCCAAACCCGTTCCCCAAACCTAACCCTAACCCGTACCCTAACCCTAACCAGTGCCCTAACCCTAACCCTAAACCTAAACAGTTCCCTAATCCGTACCCTAACCTAACCCATACCCTAAACCTAATCCTTAATCTAACCCTAACCCATACCATAACCCTAACACTTACCAGTACCCTAACCCTAACCCTAAACTTAACCCTAACCCGTACCCTAACCCTAACCCTAAGCCTAACCCTAACCCGTAACCTTACCCTAACCCTAAACCTAACCCGTACCCCAACCCTCACCCTAACCCGTACACTAAACCTAACCCTAACCCTAACCCTATTGGTAACCACGACCCTAACCCTAACACTAACCCTACCCGTACCCTAACCGTGACCCTTACCCGTACACTAACCCTAACCCTAACACTAACACTAACCTTAACCCTAAACCGTTTGCTAACCCTAACCCTAACCCGAACCCGAACCCTAACCCAAACACTAACCCTAACCTGTACCCTAACCCTAAACCTAACCTTAACCCGTAACCTAACCCTAAACCTATCCCTAACCCGTACCCTAAACCTAACCCGTATACTAACCCATACCCTAACCCATACCCAGCCTAACCCTAACCCGTAACCGAAACCTAACCCTAACCCTAACCCGCACCCTAACCCTAACCTGTACCCTAACCCTAACCCTTACTATAACCCTAAACCATACCCTAACCATAACCCTAAGGAGTACCCTAACCGTAACCCTAACCTTAAACCTAACCCGTATCCTAAACCTAACCATAACACTTACCCGTAACCTTACCCTAACCCTAACCCTAACCCGTACCTTACCAATAACCCTAACCCGTACCCTAAACCTAACCCTAACCCTAACCCTATGCCTAACCTGTAACCTAACCCTAACTCTAACACTAGCCCTAAACCTAACCTGTACCCTAACCTGTATCCGAAACCTAACACTAACCCTAACCCTAAACCTAACCCGTACACTAACCCTAACCCTGAACCAAACCAGTATCCTAACCCTGACCCTAATCCTAACCCTAAACCTTCACCTAACCCTTATCCGTACCCTAACCCTTACCCTAACGCTAACCCATTCCCTAAGCCTAAACCTAACCTTGACCAGTACCCTAAACCTAACCGTAACCCTAACCCTAACCAGTACCCTAACCCTAACCCTAAAACTAACCCTAAACCGAACACTAACCCTAACCCTAAACCGTTCCCTAAACATTACACTAACCCTAACCCGTTCCCTAACCCATACCGTAAACATAACCCTAACCCATACCCTAACCCGTACCCTAACTGTAAACCTAAACATAACCCGTATCCTAACCCGTACCCTAACCCTAACCATAACCTAACCCTAACACTAACCCGTATCCTAACCCTAACACTAACCCTAACCTGTTCCCTAACCCGTACATTAAACCTAAGCCTAACCCATACCCTAAACCGTACCCTAACCCTAACCCTAACCATAACCCGTATCCTAACCCGTACCCTAACCCTAACCATAACCCTAACCCAACCCTAACCCTAACCCCTTTCCAACACTAATCCTAACCCTAAACCTAACCCTAACCTGTATCCTAAACCTAACCCTAGACTAACACTAACCAGTACCCTAACCGTAACCATAACCATAATCCTAAACTATACCCTAAAGTTAACCCTAACCATAACCCTTAACCTAATCCTAACCGTAACCCTAACCAATACCCTAACCCTTACCCCAACCCGTACAGTAACACGTACCCTAACCCTAACCCTAACCCTAAACCTAACTTGAAAAGTAATCCGTACCCTAACCCTAAACCTAACCCTTAACCTAAACCTAACCCTAACACTAACCTCTACCCTAACCCTAACCCGAACCCTAACACATACCTAACCCTAACCCTAACACGTATCCTTACCCTAACCCTAAACCAAACCAGTACCCAACCCTAACACTAACCTAAACCGTAACCTATCCCTATCACTAACTGTAACTCTAACCCGTAACCTAACCATAACCCTAACCTGTACCCTAACTCTAACCCTAACCCTAACCGGTACCCTAACACTAACCCTAAACCTAACCAGTACCCTATGCCTAACCCATACCATAACCATAACCCTAATACTAACCTGTATCCTAACCCTAACCCTAACCCTAAACCTAACCCTAACCTGTACCCTACCCTAACCCTAACCAGTACCCTAACCCTAACCCTAATCCTAACCCATACCATATTCCTAACACTAACCCTAATCCGTACCCCAACCCTAACCCTAAAGAGTACGCTAAACATAACCCAAACCGTACCGTAACCCATACCCTAACCCTAACCGTAACCCATACCCTAAGCCATACACTAAACCTAACCCTAACCCGTACCCTAACCCGTACCCTAAACCTAACCCTAAACCTAACCCTAAACCTTATCTGTACCCTAATCCTAACCTTAAAGGAAACCAGTTCCTAACCCTAACCCTCCCCAATCCTAACCATACCCTAACCCGAACCCTAACCCGTAACCTAACCCTAACCCTAACCCTAACCCTATCCCTAAACCTAACCTTAACCTTAACCCGTACCCTAAACCTAACCCTAACCCTAACCATAACCATAACCCCTACCCTAAAACTAACCCTAAACCTAACCAGTACCCTAACCCTAACCCTAAACCTAAGCCGTAACCTAACCCTAACCCTAATGCGTACCCTTACCCTAACCCTAAACCAAACCAGTACCCTAACCCTAAACCTAACCTTAACACTAAACCGTACCCTAACCCTAACCCTAACCCTAACACTAAACCTAATGCGTAACCTAACCCTAATCGTAATTGAAACACTAAACCTAACGCGTAACCTAACCCTAACCCTAAACCGTACCCTAACCCTAACCATAACCTTTACCCTAACCCTAACATTAACCCTAACCAGTACCCTTACCCTAACCCTAACCCTACCCCTAAACCTAACACTAATCCGTAACCTAACACTAAACCTAACCCGTACCCTAACCCTAACCCTAAACCATACCCTAAGCCACACACTAAACCTTAACCTAAACCATACCCTAACCAGTACCCTAAACCTAACCCTAACCCTAACCCTAAACCTAACCCGTACCCTAACCCTAACCCTAAACGAACCAGTACCCTAACCCTAACCCTAACCCGTAACCTAATCCTAACCCTAAACAGTACCCTAACCCGTACCCTAACACTCACCCTAACCCGTACCCTAACCCTAACCCTAACCCGTAACCTATCCCTAACCCTAAACCGTACCCTAACCCGAAACCTAACCCTAACCCTAACCAAAACCCGTTACCTAACCCTACGCTAAACCGTACCCTAACCCTAACCCTAACCCTAACCCTTACCCGTTCCCTAACCCTAACTCTAACCCTAACCCATATCCGTACCCTAATCCTAACTCTAACCCTAACCCTAACCTTAACCCTAACCACATTGTACCGTTAACCTAACCCTTACCCTAACCCTAAACCGTACCCTAACCCTAACCCGTTCCCTAACCCGTTCCCTAACCCTAACCTTAAACCTAACCCTAACCCTAAACCTAACCCTAACCCTAAACCTAACCCTAACCCATACCCCAACCTTCAACCTAACCGTACACTTACCCTAAACCTAAACCTAACCCTATCCAGTACCCTCACCCTCACCCTAACCCTAACCAGTACCCTAACACTAACCCTAACCCTAAACCATACCCTAACCCTATCCCTAACCCTAACACGTACCCTATCCCTAAACCTAAACGTAGCCAGTACCCTAACCCTAAACCTAACCCAAGCTCGTGCCTTAACCCTAACACTAACCCTTACTCTAACCCTATACCGTACCCTAACCCTAACACTAACCCTAACCCTTACCTTAACCCTAACCCGTACCCTAACCCTAACCCGAACCCTATCCCGAACCCTAACCTGTACACTTACCCTAACCCTAACCCTAACCCGTACCCTAACACTAACCCGTACCCTAAACCTAACCCTAACCCTAACCCTATGCCAAACCCTAACTATAAACCTAACCTTAACCCTAACCCGTACCCTAACCCTAACCCTAACCCGTACCCTAAACCTCCCCCAACCCTAACCCTATTGCTAACCCATACCCTAAACCTAACCCTAAACTTAAACCCAACCCGTTCCCTAAACCTACCCCTACCGTAATCCTAACCCCTACCCTAACCCTAACCCTAACCAGTACCCTAACCCTAAACCTAACCCGTACCCTAACCCTAACTTGTACACTTACCCTAACCCTAACCCTAACCCTCTCCAGTACCCTCACCCTAACCCTAACCCTAAACAGTACCCTAACCCTAACCCTAACCCGTACCCTATCCCTAACTCTAAACCTAATGCGTACCCTATCCCTAACCCTAACCCTAACCAGTACCCTAACCCTACCCCTAACACTTACTCTAACCCTAAACCGTACCCTAAACCTAACACTAACCCTATCCCTAACCCTTACCCTTACCCTAACCCGTACCCTTACCCTCACCCTAATGCTAACCCTATCCCTAACCCGTACCCTTACCCTAACCCTAACTCTAACCCTAACCCTAAACAGTACCCTAACCCTAACCCGTACCCTAACATTAACCCTAAACCTAACCAGTACCCTAACCCTAACCCTATCCCCTACCCTAACACTAACACTAACCCGTACCCTAACCCTCACCCTAACACGTACCTAACCCTAACCCTAACCCCAACCCGTACCCTAACACTAACCCTACCCTAACCTGTACCATAATCCTAACCCTAACCCTCACCCTAACCAGTACCCTAACCCTAACCCTAATCCTAACCCGTACCCTAACCCTAACCCGTACCCTAACTGTAACCAGTACCCTCACCCTAAGCCTAAACAGTACCGTAACCCTTGCCCTAACCCTAACCCTAATACGTAAAATAACGCTAACCCTACCTGTACGGTAACCCGTTCCCTAACACTAACTCTAAGCCGCAACCTTACCCTAACCCTAACCCTAAACTGTAACCTAAACGTAACCCTAACACTATACCTAACCTGTACCCTAAACCTAATCCTAACCCTAAGCAGTACCCTAAACCTAACCTTAACCCTAACCCGTCCCCTAACCCTAAACCTAAACCTAACCCAATCCCGTAACCTTACCCTAACCCTAACCCTAAACCATACCCTAAAACTAACCATAACCCGTACCCTAAACCTAACCCTAATCATATTGCTAACCCTTACCCTAACATTAACCCTAACACTAACACTAACCCGTAACCTAACCCATACCCTAACCGTAACCCTTCCTCGTACCCTAAACCTCACCCTAACCCGAACCTTAACCCTAACCCATACCCTAAACCTAACCCTAACCCATACCGTACCCTAACCCGTACCCTAAACCTAACCGTAAACGTAACCCTAAACCTAACCCATACCCTAACACTAACCCTAAACCAAACCAGAACCCTAACCCTAACCCTAACCCTAAACCGAACCCTAACCCTAACCCTAACCCGTAACCTAACACTAACCTTAAACCGTACCCTAACCCGTACCCTAACCATAACCCTAACCCGTACTTTAAGGCTAACCCTAAACCTACCCCTAACCTGTACCCTAACTCTAACCCTAAGCCTAACACTAAACTTAACCCTAACCGGTACCCTAAAACTTACCATAACCATAACCCCTACCCTAACCCTAAGCAGTACCCTAACCCTAACCCTAAACCTAACCCGTACGCTAACCCTAACCCGAACGCATAACTTACCCTAAACCTAAACCGAACCAGTACCCTAACCCTAACCCTAACCCTAAACCGTACCCTAACCCTAACACCTAACCCTAACCTTACCCTAACCCTAACCCTAAACCGTACTTTAACCCTAACCCAAACCCTAACCCTAAGCCTAACCCTAACCAGTATCCTAACCCTAACCCTAATCCTATCCCTAACCCGTACCCTAACTCTAACCTTAAACCTAACCAGTATCCTAACCCTAACCCTAACCCTAAACCTAACCTGTACACTAACCCTAACCCTAACCCTCATCCGTACCCCATCCCTAACCCTAGCCCTAACCAGTACCCTAAACCTAACCCTAACCCGTACCAGAACCCGTACCCTAAGCCTAACCCAAACCTGTAACCTAACCTTAACCCTAACCCTAACCAGTACCGTAAACCGAACCCTTACCTTAACCCTAAAACTAACCCGTACCCTAACCCTAACCCTAACCCTAACCCTAACCCACACTGGGGCCCTAACCCTAACCCTAAACCTAACCAGTACCCTAACCCTAACACGTACCCTAACCTGTACCCTAACCCTAAACCTAACCCGTACACTAACCCTCACCCTAACCAAACTGCTATCCCATACCCTCACCATTATCCAAAGCTGTAACCTAACCCTTACCCGTACCTTAAACCAAACCCTGACCAGTACCCTATCCTAACCCTAAACCTAACCCGAACCCGAACCCTAACCCTAACCCTAACCCGTACCCTAAACCTAACACTAAACCTAACCCGTACCCTAAACCTAATCCGTACCCTAACCCGTACCCTAACCCGTACCCAGTCCTAACCCTAACCCAAAACCTAACCCTATCCCTAACCCTACTGCTAAACCGTACACTCCCCCTAACCCTAACCCGTACCCTAACCCTAACCCGTACCCTAACCCTAACCCTTACACTAACCCTAACCCGAACCCTAAACCTAACCCTAACAAGTACCCTAACCCTAACTAAAAACTTAACACTAACCCGAACCCGATCCCTAAGCCTAACCCTAACCCTAACCCTAACCCTTAATCGTACACTAAACCTAACCCTTACCCTAACCCTATTGCTATCCCGTACCCTAAGGCTAACCATAAACCTAACCCTAACCCTAACCCTAAACTTAACCCTAACCCCTACCCTAACCCTAACGCTAACCCTAACCCTAACCAGTACCCTAACCCTAACCCTAAACCTAACCCGTACCCTAACACTAACCCTAATGCGTACCCTTACCCTAACCCTAAACCAAACCAGTACCATAAACCTACCCTAACCGTAAACCGTACCCTAACCCTAACCCTAAACCTAACCCTTTTCCTAACCCGTACACAAACCCTAACCCTAACCCTTATCTGTAACCTACCCTAACCCTAACCGTAACCAGTACGCTAAACCTAACTCTAACACGTACTGTAAACCGTACCCTAACCCTAACCCTAACCCGTAACCTAACCCTAACGCTATCCCTAAATTGTATCGTAACCCGTACCCTAACCCTAACCTAAAACAGTAACCTAACCCTAACCCATAACCTAACCCTAACCCTAAATCTAACCTTCACCCATTCCTTAAATCTAACGCTAACCCAAAGCAGTTCCCTAAACCTAACCCTAACCCTAAACCGTACCCCAACCCGTACCCTAATCCTAACCGTAACACGTAACCTAACCCTATCCCTAACCCTACAGCTAACCCCTACCCTCATTCTTACCCGAAGCAGCACCCTATACCTAACCTGTACCCTAACCCTAACCCTTACTCTAACCCTCACCCATACCCTAACCATAACCCTAACGAGTACCCTAACCCTAACCATGAACTTAAACCTAACCCGTTCCCTAACTCTAAGCCTAACCCTAACCCTAATCCTAACCCGTACCCTTACCCTAACCCTAACCCTAACCCGTACCCTAACCCTAACTGTTCCCCGAACACTAAACCTAACCCTAACCCTAACCCTATTGCTAACCCATACCCTAATGCTAACCCTAACCCTAACCTTAACCCTATAACGTACCCTAAACCTAACCCTAACCCGAACCCTAACCCTAACCCTAAACCCTACCCTAACTCTAACCCTAACCCAAACCTAACCAGTACCCTAACCCTCACCCTAACCCTAACGCGTACCCTTACCATAACCCTAAACCAAAACAGTAACCCTAACCCTAACCCTAACCCTAAACCGTACCCTATCCCTAACCCTAACCCTAACCCTAACCCTAACCCGTACACTAACCCTAACCTTAACCCTAATCCGTCCCCTAACCCTAACCCAAACCCTAACTAGTACACTAAACCTAGCCCTCACCCGTACCGATAAAAGGACCCTAATCATAACCCTAACCCGTAACCTAACCCTAACCTTAACCCTAACCCTATCCAGTACCGTAACCCATACCCTAACCCTAACCCTATACCGTAACCTAAACCTAACCCTATCCCGTATCCTAACCCTAACCCTAAACCTAACCCTAAGCCATACCCTAACCATAACCCTAACACATAACCTAACCCTATCCCTAACCCTACAGCTAACCCGTACCCTCACCCTTACCCGAAGCCGCACCCTAAAACTAACCCGTACCCTAACCCTAACCCTTACTCTAACCCTCACCGGAACCCTAACCATAACCCTAACGAGTATCCTAACCATGACTTAAACCTAACTCGTTCCCTCACTCTAAGCCTAACCCTAACCCTGACCCGTACCTGTACCCTTACCCTAACCCTAACCCGTACCCTAACCCTAACCGTTCCCCGTACACTAAACCTAACCCTAACGCTAACCCTATTGCTAACCCGTACCCTCACGCTAACCCTAACCCTAACCTTAACCCTAAACCGTACCCTAACCCTAACCGGTACACTAAACCTAACCCTCACCCGTACCGATAAAAGGACCCTAATCATAAACCTAACCCGAAACCTAACCCTAACCCTAACCCTATCCAGTACCGTAACCCATACCCTAACCCTAACCCTATCCCGTATCCTCACCCTAACCCTAAACCTAACCCTCAGCCATACCCTAACCCTAATCCTAACCAGTACCCTAACCCTAACCCTAACCCGTACACGAACCCTAACCCTAACCCTAATCCGTCCCCTAACCCTAACCGGTACACTAAACCTAACCCTCACCCGTACCGATAAAAGGACCCTAATCATAAACCTAACCCTAACCCTAACCCTATCCAGTACCGTAACCCATACCCTAACCCTAACCCTATCCCGTATCCTCACCCTAACCCTAAACCTAACCCTCAGCCATACCCTAACCCTAATCCTAACCAGTACCCTAACCCTAACCCTAACCCAAACCCGTACCCCAACCCTAACCCTAACCCTAACCCTAAAACATACCCTAACCCTAACCCTAACCCTACTGCCTACCGTACCCTCACCCTTACCTGATGCCGTACCCTAACCCTAACCCATACCCTAACCCTAACCCTTACACTAACCCTAACCCGTACCCTAACTCTAACCCTAACCCTAACCCTAACCAGTACCCTACCCTAACGCTAACCCTAACCCTTAACCTAACCCTATTCCTAATCCTAACCCTAACCCGTACCCTAACTCTAATACTAAACCTAACACGTACCCTAACCCTGACCCGTAACCTAACACGTACCCTAACCTGTACAGAGCCCTAACCCTAACCCGTAACCTAACCCTAACCCTACCCTACACCTAATCCGTACACAAACCCTATCCCTAATGCATAACATAACCCTAACCCATACCCTAACCCTAACCCTTACTCCAACACTAACCTGTCCCTTAACCCTAACCCTAACCAGTACCCTAACCTTAACCCTAACCCGTACCCTAACCCTAACCCTAACCCTAACCCTAATCCCAACCCGTACCCTAATCCGTACCCTAACCCTAATCCGTACCCTAACCCTAAACCTATACCTAACCAGTACCCTAAAACTAACCCTACCCGTACAGTAACCCGTACCCTAACCCTTACGCTAAACCGTAACCTAATCCTAACCCTAACCCGTACCCGTACCTTAACCCTAACCCTAACCCTAACCCTCACCTTTACCCTAACCCTAACCCTAACCCTTACCCTAATACCCCAACCCTATCCCGAACCTGAAACCGTACCCTAACCCTGTACACTAACCCTACCCCTAACCAGTACCCTAACACTATCACTCATGCTAAACCTGACTCGTAAACTCACCCTTACCCCAAGCCGTACCCTAACCCTAACCCGTTACCTAACCCTAACCCTTATACTAACCCTAACCCGTACCCTAAACTTAACCCTTACCAGTACCCTAACCCTAACACTAACCCTAACCCTAAACCATACCCTAACCCTAACTATAAACCTTACCTGTTCCCTAACCCTAACCCTAACCTGTACCCTAACCTTAACCGTAACCTTAAGCCGTACCCTAACCCTACCCCTAAACCATAACCTAACCCTTACCATAACGCTAACCCTAACCCTTACCATACCCTAAACCTAACTCTAACCGTACCCGTACCCATACCCTAATCCTTACTCTAACCCTAACCCTAACCCGTACCCTATCCCTAAACCGTACCCTAACCATACCCCTATCCCTAAGCCGTACCCTATCCCTAACCCTAGCCCTAACCCTAACCCGTACCCTAACCCTAACCCGTATTTTAAACCTAACCCTGACCCTAACCCGTAACACAACCCTAACCCTATCCCTAAACCTGACCCATACCCTAACACTAACCTGACCCTAACCAGTACCCTAAACCTAACCCTAACCCTATCCCTAACCAATACACTATCCCTATCCCTAACCCTAACCTGTACCCTAAACCTAACCCGTACCCTAACCCTAAACCTAACCCTAAACCTAACCCTAACACGTACCCTAATCCTAACCCTAACCCTAACCAGTACCCTAACCCTCAACTAACCCTAACACTAACCGTACCCAAATCCTAAACCTAACCCTAACCCGTACCAGTACCCTAACCCTAACACTAAACCTTACCCTAACCCTAACCCGTACCAGTACCCTAACCCTAACACTAAACCTTACCCTAACCCTAACCCTAACCCTAACCCTAACCCTAACCCTAAGACTACACCTAACCCCTACCCTATCCCGGGCCCTAACCCGTACCCTAAACCGAATCCTAACTCTAAACCTAACCCTAACCCCAACCCTAACACTAAAACTAAACCAAACCCATACACTAAGCTGTACACTAACCCTAAACCTCACCCTTAACCTAACTCGTACCCTAACCTAACCCTAACCCGAAACCTAACCCGTACCCTAACCCTAACACTAAACCAAACCAGTACCTTAACCCGACCCCTAAACTGTACCCTAACCCTAACAGTAACCCTAAACCTATCCCTAACCCATACCCTAACCCTAACCCGTACCAAACCTAACCCGAACCCAAACCCTAAATCTAACCCTAAACCATACTTTAACCCCAACCCTAACCCTAACCCGTAACCTAACCCTAACCCTAACCTGTACCCTAAGCCTAAACCTAACCCTAACCCTAACCCGTACCCTAACCCTGCCCATAACCCTAACCAGTATCCTAACCCTATCCTTAACCTGTACCCTAACCCTACCGCTAACCCTAACCCAAATCCGTAACCAAACCCTTAACCTAACCCTAAACCTAACCATTACCTGTACCCTAACCCTAACCCTAACCCATACCCTAACCAGTAACCTAACCCTAACCCTAACCCTATTCATAACCCGTACCCTAATCCTAACCCTAATCCTAACCCGTACGCTAACCCTAACCGTAACCCTAACCAGTACCCTAATGCTAACCCTACCCGTACCGTATCCCGTACCCTAACACTAAACCTAACCCGTAACCTAATCCTAACCCTAACCCTAACCTGTAACGTAACCCATACCCTAACCCTAACCCTAAATCGTAAGCTAACCCTAACCCAAACCCTAACACGTACCCTATACCTAACCCTAACACTAACCCTAACCCGTACCCTAACCCTAACCCTAACCAGTAACCTAAACCTAACCCTAACCCTAACCCGTACCCTAACCCATACCCTAACCCTAAACCTAACCCATACCCTCACCCTAACCCTTAGCCGTCCCCTAACCCTAACCCGTACCCTAAACCTAACCCTTACACTAACCCTGACCCGTACCCTAACCCTAACCGAAACCAGTACCCTAACCCTAACCTTAACCCTCACACTAACACTAACCCTAACCCTAACCCGGTCGCTAACCCGTACCCTAACCCTAACCCTAAACCATAAACTGTACCCTAACCAGTTCCCTATCCCAGACCCTAACCCGTACCATAACCCGTACCGTAACCCTAACCCCAACCCTAAACTATACCCTTATCGTAACCCTAAACCTAACCCTAATGTGTACCCTACTCCTAACGCCAACCCGTACCCTACCCGTAACCCTAACTCTAACCCTAACCCATACACTAACCCTAAACCTACCCCTAAACCGTACCCTAAACCTAACCCTCAACCGTATCCTAACCCTAACCCTAACCCTAAACCGTACCCTACCCTAACCCTAACCCGTACCCTAACCCGAACCCTAACCGTATCCCTAACCAGTACACTAATCCTAACCCTAAACGTAACCCTAAACCTAAACCTAACCAGTACCATACCCTAAACCTAACCCTAACCCTAACCCTAACCCTAACCCGTACTCTAACCCTAACCCTAATCAGTACCCTAACCCTAACCAGACCCCTAACCCATAACCTAACCCTATGCCTATCCCGAAACCCAACCCATACCCTAACCCTAAAGCTAAACCTAACCCGTAACTTAACCCTCATCCGTAACTTAACCCTAACGTCTACCCTAACCTTAATCAGTACCCTAACCCGTGCCCTAACCCCTAACCGTAAACCTAAAACTAACCCTTACCATAACCCTAAACCTAACCCTAACCCTAAATCTATGCTTAACTCGTACTCTAACCCCAAAACTAACTCTAACCCAAAACATTACCCTAACCCTAACCATAACCCTAACCCGACCCTAACCTAACACTAACCCTAACCCTAACCCAAACCCTTACCCGTACCCTAACCCTCACTCTCACCCGAACCTGTACCCGAACCCTAACCCTAACACTAACCCGTACCCTAACGCTAACCCTAACCCTAAAGAGTAACATAACCCTAACCCTAACCCGTAACCTAACCCTAACATGTAGCCTAAGCCTAACCCTGACCATAACCCTAACCCGTACCCTAACCCTAACCGTAACCCTAAACCTAAACCGAACCCTAACCCTAACCCTTACCCTAGCCCTAACCCTGACCCGAAACCTAACCCTTATCCTCACCCGTATCCTAACCCTAACCGTAACCCTAAACCTAACCTTACTCTAACCCTAACCAGGACCCTTACCCTAACCCTAACCCTAACACGTTCCCTATACCTAACCCTCACCCTAACCTTAACCATAACCCATACCCGTTCCCTAGACACTAAACCTAAACGGTACCCGTACCCTAACCCTAACCCGTCCCGGACCCTAACCCAAACCCTAACCCTACGCCCAACCCTGACCCTAACCTGTACCCTAACCCTAACCCTAACCTTAAACCTTATCCGCACCTTAAACCTAACCCTAACCCTAACCCTAACCCATAACCTAACCCTAACCATGACCTGTACCCTAAACCTAACCCTAACCCTAAGCAGTACCCTAACCCTAAACCTAACCCTAGCACTAACACTAACCCGTACCTTACCACGTACCCTAACCATAACCCTAACACGTACCCTAACCATTACCCTAACCCTAACCCTAACCCGTACAATAATCCTAACCCTAACACTAAACCGTACCCTAACCCGTACCCTAGATCTAAAGCTAACCCGTAACCTATACGTAACCTTAACACTAAACTGTACCCTAAATCTAACACTAACCCTAACCCAAACCCTAATCCGTAGCCTAACACTAACCCTAACCCGTACCCTAACCCTAACCCTAACCCGTAACCTAACCCTAACCCGTACCCTAACCCTAACCTAACACTAACCCTTACCCATAACCTAACCGTAATCAGTACACTAAACCTAACTTGTGTCCTAACCCTAACCCTAAACCAAACCCTAACCAGTACCCTAACCCTAACCCTAACACATACCCTAACCCTAAACCTAAACCCAACCCGTACCCAAACCCTAACCCTAAACCGTTCGCTAACCCGTACCCTACCCTAAACCGTAACTTAACCCTAACCCGAACCCTCACCCATAACCTACCCCTATCCCTAACCCGTACCCTAACCCTAAACTTTACCATAACACGTACCCTAACCCGTACCCTAACTCGAACCTTACCCTAAACCTAACCCTAACCCATTCCCTAACCCTACCCTTACATTAAACCTATCCCAGAACCTAACCCTAACCCTAAACAGTACCCTAAACCTATCCAACCATAACGTGTACCCGAACCCTAAACCTAACCCTAACCCTAAACCGTAACATAACCCTAACCCTAACCCTAACCCGTACCCTAACCCTAACCCGTACCCTAACCCGTACCCTAACCGGTACCCTAACCCGACCCTTACCCTTATCCTAACCCTAACCCGTATCCTAACCCTAACCCTAACCCATACACTAAACCTAAACCTAACCCTAACCCTGTTGCTGACCCGTACCCTAACCCTAAGCCTAACACTAACCCTAACCCATACCCTACCCGTACACTCACTCTAAACCTAACCCTGACCCTCAACCTAACCCCTACCCTAACCCTAACTCTAAACCTAACCCTAACCCGTATCCTAACCCTAACCCTAAACCTAAACCTAAACCTAACCTGTACCCTAACGCTAACCCTAACCCTAATCAGTACCCTAATCCTAATCCTAACCCTGATCCTAACCCGTACACTAACCCTAACCCTAACCCTAACCAGTACCCTAAACCTAACCCTAATCCATACCATAACCCGTACCCTAACCAAATACCTAACCCGTAACCTAACCCTAACCCTAAACAGTACCGTAACCAATACCCTAAACCTAACCCTAACCGTCACGTAAGCCTAACACTAACCCGAAACCTAACCGTAACACTAAAGCTTACGCTTACCCTAACCCTAACACTAACCCTAACCAGTACCCTAACCCTCACCCGTGCCCTAACCCGTACCCTAAACCTAACCCTAACCCGTACCCTAACCCTAACGCTAACCCTACTGCTAACCCATACACTCATCCGTACCCTAAGCCATGCCCTAACCCTAACCCGTACCCTAAACCTAACCCTTACACTAACCCTAACCCGTACCCTAAAACTAACCCTAACCAGTACCGTACTCTAACCCTAACCCTAACCCGTACCCTAACCCGAACCCTAACGCATAACAAACCCTAACCCTAATCCTAACCCTAACCCTAACCCATACCCTAACCCTAACCCTCACCAGTAACCTAACAATAACCCGTACACTAAACCGTACCCTAACCCTAACCCTAACCCTAACCCGTATCCTAACCCTAACCCTAACCATAAACCTAACCCTAACCTGTACCCTAACCCTAATCCTAACCCTAAACCTAACCAGTCCCCTAACCGTAACCCTAAACCTAATCCTAACCCGTACCCTAACCCTAACCCTAACCCTAATCCGTTCCCTAACCCTAACCCTAATCCGTTCCCTAACCCTAACCCTAACCCGTACCGTAACCCGTACCCTAACCCTAACCCTTACCCGTAACCTAACCCAACCCTAACCCTAACCAGTACCGTAACCCATACCTTAACCCTAACCCTAAACCGTTACCTAAATCAAACCATAACCCTAACCCGCACCCTCACCCTAACCATACTCTTACGCTAACCCTAACCCACACCCGTAACCTAACCCTACCCTAAACCGTATCCTAAGCCGTACCCTAACCCTAACCCTAACCCTAACCCTAAACCTTACCCGTACCCTAACCCTAACCCTAAACCAAACCAGTTCCCTAACCCTAACCCTAACCCAAACCCTAAACCTTACCCTAACACTAAACCTAACCATAAACCTAACCCTAACCCGTCACCTACCCTAACACTAACCCGTACCCTAACCCTAACCCTAACTCTAAGCCTAACCCTAACCCTAACCGGTATCCTCACCCTAATCCTAACCCTAACCAGTACCCTAACCCTAACCCTAACCCTTACCTGTACCCTAATCCTAATCCTAACACTAAACCGTACCCTAACCCTAACTCGTACCCTAAACTGTACTCTAAACCTTACCCTAATCCGTATCCTAACCCTAACCCTTACACTAAACTGTACCCTAACCCTAACCCTAATCCGTAACCTAACACTAACCCTAACCCGTACCCTAACTCTAACCCGTACCCTAACCCTTACCCGTACCCTAACCCTAACCCTAACCCTAAACCTAACCCGTAACCTAACCGTAATCAGTACCCTAAACCTAACCTGTGTCCTAACCCTAACCCTAAACCAAACCCTAACCAGTTCCCTAACCCTAACCCTAACATTAACCCTAACCCATACCCTAACCCTAAACTTAAACCAAACCCGTACCCAAACCCTAACACTAAACCATTCGCTAACCCGTACCCTACCCTAAACTGTAACTTAACACTAATCCTAACCCTAACCCTAATCCATACCCTAAACCCTACCCTAAACCGTACCCTAACCCTAACCCCAACCCTAACCCATACCCTAACCCGTACCCCAACCCATACCCTTACCAAACCCTAACTCTAACCTAACTCTAACTCTAAACCTAACCGTATCCCGTACCCTAACTCTAACCCTAATCCGTACGCTAACCCATATCCTAACCCGTACCGTAACCTGCACCCTAACCCTAACCCTAAATGATACACGAACCCGTACCCTAAAACCTACCCTAACCCGTACCCTAACCCTAACCCTAAGCCGTACCCTAACCCTAAACCTAACCCTAACACGTTCCCTAACCCTACACCTAACACTAACGCAAACCCTAACCCGTAACCCATCCCGAAACCGTACCCTAACCCCTAACCCTAACCCTAAGCCTTACCCTAACCTGTACCCTAACCCGTACCCTAACACTAACCCCAAACCTAACCCTTTCCCTAACACAAAACCTAACACTAACACATACCCTAACCCGTACCAAAAACCTAACCCTAAACCTACCCGTACCCTAGTCCTAAACCTTACCCAAACCGGTACCCTAAACCTATCCCTATCCCGTACCCTAAACCTGACCATAACCCTATCCTATGCCTAACCCTTACCCTCAACTTAACCCTAACCCTAACCCGTTACCTTACCGTAATCAGTACCCTAAACCTAACCCATACCCTAACCCTAACCCTAAACCTAAACCATACCCTAACACTAACCTTAACCCTAACCCCAACCCATACCCTAACCCTAACCCTAAACCGTACCCTAACACGTACCCTAAGCCTAATCCGTAACTTAACCCTAACGCTAACCCTAACCCTATTCAGTACCCTAACCGTATCGTAACCCATACACTAACCCTAACCCTAACCCGTACCATAAGCCTAACCCTAACGGTAACCCGTACCGTAACCCTAACTCTAACCCTAACCCTAACGTGTACCCTAACACGTACCCTAACCCTAATCCGTAACTTAACCCTAACCCTAACCCGTACCCTAACCCTAACCCGTACCCTAAACCGTACCCTAACCCTAACCCTAACACTAACACTAACCCCTACCCTAAACTAACCCTAACCCTAACCAGTACCCTAACCCTAACCTTAACCCGTACCCTTACCCTAACCCTAACCGTAACCCGTACCCTAAACCTAACCCTAGGCTGTACCCTAAGCCGTACCCTAACCCTAACCCTAACCCGAACCCTAACCCGTACCCTAAAACTAACCGTAACCCTAGCCCTAAACCTAACACATACCCTACCCTCACGCTAAACCAAACAGGACCCTAACCGTAACTCTAACCCTAACCCTAACCCTAACCCTAAACCGTACCCTAACCCTAACCCGTACCCTAAACCTAACGCTAACCCTAACCCTAACCCGTACCCTAACCCTAACCCTAACTCTAACCCGTACCCTAACCCGTACCCTAACCCTAACCCTAACCAATACTGTAACACAAACCCTAACCCTAAATGTAACCCGAACCCTCACACTTACCTTAAGCCGTATCCTAACCCTTACCCGTACCCAAACCCTAACCCTTACACTAACTCTAACCCGTAACCTAACCCTAACCCTAACCGGTACCCTAACCCTAACCCTAAATCTAACCCGTACCCTAATTCTAACGCTAACCCTAACCCTAAGCCCAACCTAAATCTAACCCTAACCCTAACCCTAACCCGAACCCTAACCCTAACCTGTAGCCTAAACTGTACCCTAACCTGTACTCAGCCATAACCCTAACCCGTAACCTAAACCTAACCCTAACCCTACTGCTAACCCCTACACTCACCCTAACCCTAACCCGTACACTAACCCTAACACTTACTCGGACCCTAATCCTTAACCTAACCCTAAACCTAACCACTACCCTAACCCTAACCCTAAACTTAACCCTAACCCGTACCCTAACCCTAACCCTAACCCCAACTCGTACCCTTACCCTAACCCTAACTTTAACTCGTACACTAACCCTAACCCTAACCTGTACACTATACCTAACCCCAAACCTAACCCAATTACTAACCATTACCCTAACCCGAAACCTAACCCTAACCCTAACGCGTACCCTTACCCTAAACCTAAACCAAATCCGTACCCTAACCCTAACAGTAACCCGTACCCTCACCCTAACCCTAACTCTAACCCGTAACCTAACCCTAAGCCTAACCCGTACCTTAACCCTAACCCTAACCCATACCCTATCCCTAACCCGTACCCTAAGCCTAACCCTAAACCTAACCAGTACCCTAACCCTTACCCTAACTTTAACCCGTACCCTCACCCTAACCCTAACTCTAACCCGTATCCTAACCCTAACCCTAACCCTAATCCTAACCGTAAACTGTACTCTATACCTAACCCTAACCCTAACCAGTACCCTAACCCTAACCCTAACCCTAATCCTAACACGTACCCTAACCCTAAACCTAATCCGTACCCTAACACTAACCTAACCACTACCCTAAACCTAACCCTAACCCGTACTTTAACCCGTACCCTAACCCTAACCCTAAATCGTAACCTAACCCTAACCCTAACCCTAACCCGTATCCTAACCCTAAACCTAACCCTAACCCTCAACTTAACCCTAACCCTAACCCTAACCCTAACCCTAACTGGTACCCTAACCCTAACCCTCACCCGTACCCTAAAACTAACCCTAACCCAAACCCTAACCAGTACCCTAACCCTAACCCTAACCCGTATACAAACCTTAACCCTAACATTAAAACTAACCCTAACCCGTACCCTAAACCTAACCCTAAGCCTAACCCGTACCCTACCCTAACACTAACCCGTAACCTAAACCTAACCCTAACACTAACCCGTACCCCAACCCTGACCCTAACCCTAACCGTGACCCATACCGTAACCCTAACGCTGACCCTATCCAGTACCCTAAACCTAACCTTAACCCTAAACCTAACCCTTACCTGTACCCTAAACCTAATGCGTACCCTAACCCTATACCTAACTCTAACCCTAACCCTAACCCTAAAACGTACCCTAACCCTAACCCTAACCCTACCCCGTACCCTAATCCTAACCCTAACCCTAATGCTAACCCGTTCCATTACCCTAAACCTAACACTAAACCTTACCCTAACACTAACCCTAACCCTAATCCTAACACTACGCCTAACCCGTACCTTAACCCAAACTCTAACCCTAACCCTAACCCGTACCCTAAACCGTACCCTAACCCATACCCTAACCCGTATCCTAACCCTAACCCTAACCCTAACCTTAACCTCTACACTAACCCTAACCCATACTACGACCCTAATCCTTAACCTAACCCTAAACCTTACCAGTACCCTAACCCTAACCCTAAACTTAACCCTAACCCGTACCCTAACCCTAACCCTAACCCTACCCCCAACCCGTACCCTTACCCTAACCCTAACTTTAACTCGTACACTAACCCTAACCCGAACCCGTACACTATACCTAACCCTAAACCTAACCCAATTACTAACCTGTACCCTAACCCGAACCCTAACCCTAACCCTAATGCGTACCCTTACCCTAACCCTAAACCAAACCAGTACCCTAACCCTAACCCTATCACGTATCCTAACCCTAACCATTACCCTAAACCTAAACCTAACCCGTACCGTAACCCGTACCCTAACTCTGACCCTAAACCTAACCAGTACCCTCACCCTAATCCTAACCCGTACACTTACCCTAACCCTAACCTTTACCCATGCCATATCCCTAACCCTAACCCGTACCCTAAGCCGTACACTAACCCTAACCGTAACCGGTACCCTAACCCGTATCCTAAACCTAAACCTAAACCTAACCATAAACCTAACCCGTATCATAAACCTAACCCTAAACCAAACCAGTACCCTTACCCTAACACTACCCTAACCCTATACCGTACCCTAAGCCTAAGCCTAACCCTAACCCGTAACCTAATCCTAACCCTAACCCGTACCCTAACCCTAACCCTGAATGTAACTGAAAACCTAACCTTAACCTTAACCCGTACCCTAAACCTAACCCGTACCCTAACCCTAACCCTAACCCTCACCCTAACCCTTACCAGTACCCTAACGCTAACCCTAACCCGTACCATAACCCTACTCCTAACCCTAATCCTCAACTGTATCCTAACCCTAACACTAACCCTAACCCTAACCAGTACCCTGACCCTAAACCTAACCCTAACCCCACCCCGTACCTAACGCTAACCCTAACCCTAAACCTAACCCATAACATAACCCTAAACCTAACCCTAACCCTAACTCGTACCCTTACCCTATCCCTAACCCTAACCATAACCCGTTCCCTAAACCTAACCCTAACCCGTAACCTAACCCTGACTCTAACACTAACACTAACCATAACCCTATCCCGTGTGCTAACCCGTACCCTAATCCTAAACCTAACCAGTACCCTAACCCTAATCCGTACCCTAACCCTAAACCTTTCCATAACCCTAACCCTAAGCCCTAACCTGTATGCTAACCAGGACCCTAAACCGTACCCTAACCCGTAAACTAACCCGTACCATAACCCTAACCCCAAACCTAAACTGTACCCTTATCCTAACATTAACCCTAACCCTAAACCTAACGTGTACCCTAACCATAACCCCTAACCCTAACCCTAACCCTAACCCCTAACCCTAACCCCTAACCCTAACCCTAACCCTAACCCCAACCCCAACCCCAACCCCAACCCTAACCCTAACCCTAACCCTAAGACTACGCCTAGACCGTACCCTAACACGTACCCTAACCCGTACCCTAACCTGAATCCTAACCCTAAACCTAACCCTATCCCTAACCCTATCCCTAAACCTAACCCAAACTCGTACCCTAAGCCGTACACTCACCCTAAACCTAACCCGTAACCTAACTCGTACCCTAACCTAACCCTTACCAGAAACCTAACCCGTACCCTAACCCTAACACTAAACCAAACCAGTACCTTAACCCGACCGCTAAACCGTCCCCTAACCCTAACAGTAACCATAAACCTATCCCTAACCCATACCCTTACCCTAACCAGTACCAAACCTAACCCGAACCCTAACCCTAATCCTAACCCTAAACCATACCTTAACCCTAACCCTAATGCTAACCCGTAACCTAACCCTAACCCTAACCCGTACCCTAAGCCTAAACCTAACCCTAACCCTAACCCGAACCCTAACCCTAACCATATCCCTAACCAGTACCCTAACCCTAATCCTAACCAGTACCCTAAAGCTACCACTAACCCTAACCCTAACCCGTATCCAAACCCTTAACCTAACCCTAAACCTAACCCTTACCAGTAACCTAACCCTAACCCTAACCCTTACCCTAACCAGTACCCTAACATTAACCCTAACCCTATTCATAACCCGTACCCTAACCCTAACCTTAAACCTAACCCGTACGCTAACCCTAACGCTAACCCTAACCAGTACCCTAACCCTAACCCTACCCGTACCGTATCCCATACCCTAACCCTAACACTAAATCGTAAGCTAACCCTAACCCAAACCCTAACCCGTACCCTATGCCTAACCCAAACACTAACCCTAACCCGTACCCTAACCCTAACCCTAACCCTAACCCTAACCCTAACAAGTAACCTAACCCTAACCCTAACCCGTACCCTAACCCATACCCTAACCCTAAACCTAACCCGTACCCTCACCCTAACCCTAAGCCGTCCCCTAACCCTAACCCGTACCCTAACCCTAACCCTTACCCTAACCCTAACCCGTATCCTATCCCTAAACGAAACCAGTACCCTACCCCTAACCTTAACCCTCACACTAACACTAACCCTAACCCTAACCCGGTCGCTAACCCATACCCTAACCCTAACCCTAACCCGGTCGCTAACTCGTACCCTAACCAGTATCCTATCCCAGACCCTAACCCGTACCATAACCCGTACCGTAACCCTAACCCCAACCCTAAACTGTACCCTTATCGTAACCCTAAACCTAACCCTAACGTGTACCCTACTCCTAACACCAACCCGTGCCCTCCCCCTAACCCTAACTCTAACCCTAACCCATACCCTAACCCTAAACCTACCCCTAAACCGTACCCTAAACCTAACCCTCAACCATAACCTAACCCTAACCCTAACCCTAACCCTAAACCGTACCCTACCCTAACCCTAACCCTAACCCATACCCTAACCCTAACCCTAAACCAGTACACTAACCCTAACCAGTACACTAATCCTAACCCTAAATGTAACCTTAAACCTAAACCTAACCCGGACCATACCCTAAACCTAACCCTAATCCTAACCCTAACCGTACTCTAACCCAAACCCTAACCCTAACCAGTACCCTAACTCTAACCAGACCCCTAACCCATAACCTAACCCTAACCCTATCCCTAAACCCAACCCATACCCTAACCCTAAAGCTAAACCTAACCCGTAACTTAACCCTAATCCGTAACTTAACCCTAATGCCTACCCTAACCTTAATCAGTACCCTAACCCATGCCCTAACCCCTACCCTAAACCTAACACTAACCCGTACCATAACCCTAAACCTAACCCTGACCCTAAATCTATGCTTAACTCGTACTCTAACCCTAAACCTAACTCTAATCCAAACCATTACCCTAACCCTATACATAACCCTAACCCGTACCCTAACCCTAACACTAACCCTAACGCTAACCCTAACCCTTACCCGTACGCTAACCCTCACTCTCACCCGAACCCGTACCCGATCCCTAACGCTAACACTAACCCATACCCTAATGCTAACCCTAACCATAAAGAGTAACCTAACCCTAAACTTAACCCATACCCTAAACCAAACCCTAACCCGTAACCTAACACTAACCCTAATGCTAACCCGTACCCTAACTCAAACCCGTACCCTAACCGGTACCCAAACCTAACCCAAACCTAACACTAACCAGTAACCTAACCCTAACCCTAACCCTAACCGTAACTCGTACCCTAACCCTAAACCTAACCCTAACCCTAAACCTAAACCTAACCTTAAACCGAACACTAACCCGTACACTAACCCTAACACGAAACCCAACCTTAACCCTAACCCGTACCCAGCCCTAAACCAAAACGTACCCCGTACCCTAACCCATACGCTAACCCTAACCCTAACACATAGCCTAAACCTAACCCTAACCATAACCCTAACCCGTAACCTAACCCTAACCCTAACCCTAAACCTAACCTGAACCCTAACCCTAACCCTTACCATAACCCTGACCCTGACCCAAAACCTAACCCTTATCCTAACCTGTATCCTAACCCTAACCGTAACCCTAACCCTAACCTTACTCTAACCCTAACCAGTACCCTTACCCTAACCCTAACCGTAACACATTCCCTATACATAACCCTCACCCTAACCTTAACCCTAACCCATACCCGTTCCCTAACACTAAACCTAAACGGTACCCGTACCCTAACCCTAACCCCTCCCGGACCCTAACCCAAACCCTAACCCTACGCCTAACCCTGACCGTAACCAGTACCCTAACCCTAACACTAACCCTAAACATTATCCGTAAATTAACCCTAACCCTAACCCTAACCCGTAACCTAACCCTACCCATAACCTGTACCCCAAACCTTACCCTAACCCTAACCAGTACCCTAACTCTAAACCTAACCCTAACACTAACACTAACCCGTACCTTACCAGGTACCCTAGCCATTACCCTAACCCATACCCTAAACATTACCCTAACCCTAACCCTAACCCGTACCCTAACCATTACCCTAACCCTAACCCTGACCCGTACAATAATCCTAACCCTAACACTAAACCGTACCCTAACCTGGACCCTAACCCGTACCCTAACCCGTACCCTAGCTCTAACCCTAACCCGTACCGTATACGTAACCTTAACACTAAACTGTACCCTAAATCTAAAGCTAACCCTAACCCTAACCCTAATCCATACCTTAACCCTAACCCGTACCCTAACCCTAACCTGTACCCTAACCCTCACCCGAACCCGTACCCTAACCATAACCCTAACACTAACCCTTACCCGTAACCTAACTGTAATCAGTACCCTAAACCTAACGCGTGCCCTAACCCTAACCATAAACCAAACCCTAACCAGTACCCTAACCCTAACCCTAACACTAACCCTAACCCATACCATAACCCTAACCCTAAACCTAATGCCAACCCGTAACTTAACCCTAAACCTAAACCGTACGCTAACCCGTACCCTACCTTAAACCGTAACTTAAACCTAACCCTAACCCTAACCCCTACCCACCCCTAACCCTAACCCTAACCCGTACCCTAACCCGTACCCTAACCCTAACCCTTACCCTAACCCTATCTCTTTTTTTAGAAGTTTCTTTTTTTTTAAATTTTTTTAAATTTTTATTTATTTATGATAGTCATACAGAGAGAGAGAGAGAGAGAGAGGCAGAGACATAGGCAGAGGGAGAAGCAGGCTCCATGCACCGGGAGCCCAACGTGGGATTCGATCCTGGGTCTCCAGGATCGCGCCCTGGGCCAAAGGCAGGCGCCAAACCGCTGTGCCACCCAGGGATCCCAACCCGTACTCTAAACCTAAACCTTACCCTAACCCTAACCCCTACCCTAACCCTAACCGTAACCCTGTTCCTAACCTTAACCCGTCCCCTAACACTAACGCTAACCAGTACCCTAACCCTAACCCTAAACCTAACTGTACCCTAACCCTAACCCTAACAGTAAACCTAACCTGTAAACTAACCCTAACCCGTACCCTAACCCGTACCCTAACCCTTACCCTAAGCCGTACCCAGCCCTAACCCTAACCCAGCCGTACCCAGCACTCACCCTAACGCTAACCCGTACCCTAACCCTTACCCAAACCCTAACCCTAACCCTTACTCTAACCTAAACCGTACCCTAACCCTAACCCTAACCAGTACCCTAACACTAATCCTAACCCAAACCAGTACCCTAACCCTAACCCTAACCCTAAACCTAACCCGTACCCTAACCCTAACCCTAACCCTTACCCTTACCCATAACCTAACTCTTACCCTCACCCATATCCTAACCCTAACCCTAACCCTAACCCTACCTGTAACCCTAACCTTACCCTGACCCGTACCCGTACCCTATCCCAAAACCTAACCCGTACCCGTACCCTAACCCTAAACCTTTCCTGTACCCTTACCCAAAACCTAACCCTACACCTAACACGTACCATAACCTGTACCCTAACCCTAACACTAACCCTGACCCGTACCCTAACACATACCTTAAATCTAAACCTAACTCGTACCCTACTCCTAAACTAACCCTAACGTGTACCTTAACCCTAACCCTAACCCTAACCCTAAGCCATACCTGAACCCTAACCCTAACCCATACCCTAACACTTACCGTAACGCTCACCTAACCCTTGCCCGTACCCTATCCCTAACCCTAACCAGTTCCCTAACCCGAAACCTAACCCTAACCCTAACCCGTAGCCTAACCCTAACCCTAACGCATACCCTTACCCTAACCCTAAACCAAACCAGTACCCTAACCCTAACCCTAACCCTAAACAGTACCCTAACCCTAACCCTAACTTGTAACCTAACCCTAAACCTCACCCGTCCCTAACCCTAACCCTAACCCTAAACCTAATCCTAACCTTAACCCGTACCCTAACACTAACCCTAACCCTAACCAGTACCCTAACGCTAACCCTAATCCTAATAAGTACCCTAACCCTAACCCTACACAATACCCTAACCCTAATCCTAACCCCAACCCTCACCCTACCTCTAACCCTAACCCTAACCCTAACCCCTAACCCTAAACCTAACCCTAACCCTAACCCCTAACCCTAAACCTAACCCTAACCCGTACCCTAACCCTAACCCTAACCTGTAACCTAACCCGTACCCTAACCCTAACCCTAACCCTAATCCTAACCGTATCCTTAACCTAACCCTAATCCTTACCCGTACCCTAACCCTAACAATAACCCGTAACCTAAACCTAACCCTAACCCTCACACTCTGCCTAATCCGTACCCTAACCCTAACTCTAAAAATTACCCTAACCCTAACCGGTACCCTAACCCGTAACGTAAACCTAACCCTAACCCTAACCCCAACCTAACACGTACCCTAATCCTAACCCTAAACCAAACCAGTACACTAACCCTAACCCTAATCATAACACCAAACTCTACCCTAACCCTAACCCGCACCCTAACTCTAACCCTAACGCTAAGCCATACCCTAACCCTAAACCTAACCCTAACCAGTGCCCTAAACCTAAACCTAACCCGTACCCTAAACCTAACCCTTAACTTAACCCTAACGCGTATCCTAACCCTAACCCTAAACCTAATCCTAACCCAAAACCTAACCTGGTTCCTCACCCTAACCCTAAACCTAACCCTAACCATTACCCTAACACTAACCCTAACCCTAACCCGTACCCTAACCTTAACCATAAACCTAATCCGTACCCTAACCCTAACCCTCACCCATACCCTAACCCGTACCCTATCCCTAACCCTAACCCATTCCCTAACCCGTATCCTAACCCTAACGCTAACCCGTTCCCTAACCAGTACCTTAAAACTAACCCTAACCCATACCCTAACCGGAACCCTAAACCTAACCCTCACCATAACCCGTATCCTAACCCATACCCTAAACCTAACCCTAACCCTAAACCTAACCGGTACCCACACCCTACTCTAACCCTAACCCTAAACCCTAACTCTAACCCTAACCCTACCCTAACCCTAATCCTAAACTTAACCGTATCCCTAAGCAATACCATAAACCTAACCCTAATCCTAACCCTAAACCTAAACCATACGCTAACCCTAATCCTAACCCAAATGAGTACCCTAACCCAAACCCTAACCCTAACCCTAACCCGTACCCTAAATCGTACCCAGTGAGTTCCTGTATGATTGTTTAATTGGTTTCTATATTTCGGTACTCCCATGTTCGTAGCACAAATATTTAGTTGTTTTATCTTGATAGAGCATCTTTTTAATTATGAAATAATACCCTTCTTCAACTCCTCGTACAGTATTTGTTCTTCTTTTTTGAAATTTCAAAATTTTATTTATTTATTCATAAGAGATACACAGAGAAGCAGCGGTATAAACATAGACAGAGGGAGAGGCAGGCTCCCCAAAGGGAGGCCGATGTGGGACTTGATCCTGGGATCCCAGGATCACACCCTGGGCCGAAGGGTGATGCTCAACCACTGTGCCACCAGGTGTCCCCCAGGATTTGGTTTCAAATCTTGTTTGTCTAATATAAGCATGGGTCTTCCAGCTTTCTTTTGATATCCATTAGCGTGATAGATGATTTTCCATCTCCTGACTTTCAATCTGCTGGTGTCTATAGGTCTTAGGTGAGCATCTTGAGCAGCATACAGTTAGATCTTGTATTTCAATAACGATTTTATTTATGAGAGAGATTGAGAGAGAGAGAGAGAGAGAGAGAGAGAGAAGCAGAAAATTAGGCCGAGGGAGAAGCAGGCTCCCCACCAGGTGCTCAATATGTGACTCGATCCCAGATTCCAGGATCATGCCCTGAGTCAAAGTTAGAGGCTCAACCCCTGAACCACCCAGGCATTCTGGATCCTGTTTTTAAAGCCATTCTGATACGATATATCTTTTGATTGGAGCATTTAGTCTATCAGCATTCAGAGTGATTATTGAAAGATATGAACTTAGTTCCATTGTGTTACTGGTAGTGGTGTTTTTTCTGGTGACGTTTTCTGGTCCTTTCTATTCTTTGTTGCTTTTGGTCTGTTTTTTTTTCCCCCACTAGAAGAGTTCCGCTTAAAATTCCTTACTGGACAGGTTTAGTGGTCATGAACTCCTTTATATTTTGCCTGTCTGTGAAACTCTTTACTCTCCTTCTATACTGTATGACACTCTTGCTGAAGAAAGAATTCATAGAAATTGGACTCCAATAAAAAGAAATTTACACACATAAAATCAATGTTTGCTATTATGATTGAGGAAAATGGCATTTAGGAGTAAAAGCAGAAGCTGAAAGAGAGGAAGACAGATTTCACCATCCGTAGCCTTCACAGGGACCTGGTGTCCTTTCCTAGGAGGGGCGCCCCCATCGCAGGATGCTTCCTACCTCTCTGAGCTCCTTGTTGGAACCCAGCAGGCACATCATGGTGCGTTGAGCACCTGTGCAGTCGTGGTTTATAGCGTCTTCCATGTATCCTATTGGGGACCACCGCGTTGTGTATGTAACCATCTGGCTGCTGTTTGATAACATTGGGGGTATTCCGTCTTTTGATGGTTTTGGGGTGTGTGTGTGTGTCTATCACATGCAGCTATCAGGTGCAGCTATCTGATCCTCTGGCTGGGTCACCCAAATGCCAAAATGGTTGGCACAACATCATTACTGGTGCTGGCACTGGGCAGCTGGCTTGGCTCTCCTGGCCGACCCAGGGCTCGCTCGAGCAGTGACTTTCTGCTGGAGGGTCAGCTGAGATGGAAGGTGCCGCTTGACAACATTCCCATGACTGTCAGTGGGTTCTGCCGAACTCCGGCTGCTTCTCTTCTCCCCAGTGCCCATCGAGCAGGGAGCGAGACCTCGGGTCCGCCCTTGGGGGAGCTCTTGTGGAGCCGGGTGCCCATGGCGGGGAGTCCTGGGGCTGCCTGGTGTGTGAGAATCATGTTGGGGACGGGGCTGGGTTTCTCAGTCCCCTGTGCTGCCTGGCCTTCAGGCCGAGCCCAATGCTCACCCAGCCCCTACTCAATGGGCGAGGAGGGTCCCTCCACACGCTGGTGTGAGAGTTCCAACACCCCAAGGTGTGCACGCTGAGTGCACCTCGTGAGGGTGGCCCTGGTGCATGAGATGCAACTGTGGGACCCAGGAAATTTAACAAAAATCCGCTCCTCCATGACAAGCTGAGCAGGACTGATTCCATTTTGTGCTACACCCGCCACCTCCACTATGACTCCCACATGACCTGCTTATGGCTTATGGCGCTGCCCCACCCTAGACAGGCTGCTGGGCACACCTTAATGGGAAATCGGCTCATAACAATGTAACCCTGCTTTGTGCCCGCCAAAACTGCACGCCGATTCTGACCAAAGTAATAGGGCAGCACAAGTGCATACTATAGGGTAATGTATAATTCACTCAGCCACCTGCATGTGGACCGACATGACTGTGCAACTTTCTGTGTATCCCATGGGCCACTGGCCCCTATAACGCTGCTAGGCCTCTTCATCTCGGGGTCCAAGTCCCTGCTCTGCTGTGTCAGGTGCACTTAGACCCAAGCTCCAGCTTGTGTAGAAACCCTTGGGAGATTTCATTGGTATGGGCTCCTTGGTGGTTACTCGGATTCGCAATCTTGGACACAACACAAGGGCCTGCTGTCCTCACATAGCTTTCAGGACCACAGTGACCGCCCCGCAGGCCCTCTGTGCACCAGGCACACAGGCGTGGGGATGCGTGGAAGGGAGCACGTGCCCCGGAACCTGGCCAGCCCCGGCCCTATGGACAGATGGAGCACAGACATCCCAGGTCACTTTGCACAGACCCTGGTTACCTGAGGCTCCCTGGCTATCACTCTGTCCGAGCCCCTCCTTGCCCGTGGTGCAAAGGCTGAGTCCCAGTAAAGTCTGTGGTGTCCTGACCCTAACGTCTGACCACCCCTTGAAGGCACGTTTTGACGTCAGATGTGTGTGCCTGGCAGCACCCCTGCAGGGCGAGGTTGGGGCCTGGGTGGCCCCCTCCTCCTCTCTGGGATTCTCTCCATGCCCTCTGCACAGACTTATGGGAGACACAGAAACCGACTGGTTGTGCATTTTCACACCACAACCCCTTATTGACTTTCTACAGCAAACGGGTCTCAGAGCCGAGGGTACCCGCCTTAGCCTGGGAAGGGAGAACTTTCTGTCCTTTAGGGGAGAGCAAGGATCACACGGGGTGGGGGGTCGGGTGTTGAAGTCCACCACCTGGGAGCATGTGTGGACTCTGGGTGGGGGCGTGTGTCCTGAGGTTTCAGCCTGAGAGATGGTTCTGAGGACAGCAGAGATGACCTGGACCTGAGCACATGAGCTCCTGGACTGAACCCCCGCAGGGCACTGGACCCCGTGCTAGGCCCTCTGGCGCCCCAACACGTTTTCGAGCCTGCCTCCTGGTGTGTGTGAGGGTGGGCACCCCAGCCTACCCCTGATCTCCCCACCCTGTGGTGTCCCAAGAGCCCCAGGGTTGCCCGAGGTCAGCGACCTGGATCTGTGGGGCACGCCCAGGGCCCAGAAAGCCATATCCAGCTGTGAGAGGGCTCACTTAGTACGTGGCCAGAATCTAGGTTTGGTCAGGGCCATGGGGGATTGGATCCCAATAGTCTTCATGTTGGACATGGGGGGGGGCTCAAATCACCCCAGCACCCACAGAGCCCGGGGCCAGGCCAGCCCAGGTCCACCTGGGTTAGGGGCTGCTGTCCTGTGCAGGATGTGCCACCCTCCAGGAGAGACAGGGGTCGGAGACTGTACACAGTGGCTCCTCAGCAACAATAACCTGCACCCACAGTGACTGGGATTCCCTGCTTTCCCTCCTCTCTGCAACCTCTGGGTGTTCTATGGGACACCCGTGCTTCTAAGGGGAGCAGGTTTTTCAGAGAACCCTGGGGAGGCTGAGCATGTCCCACAGGGAATAGCTGCACCAGTTCATTTCTGGGGGCCGATGGTGTCGGGGTGGATATTGTGGGGGCCGGGTTATGATGGTGGTGGAGTGTGGGGGATGGTGTAGGTAGGATGTTGTTGGGGTATAGTGTTGGTGGGGATTGTGTGGGGGAGTGTGGGTATGAGGGGGTTGGAGTAGGGCGATGCATTGGGGGATATGATGTAGGGGGTGGTGTGGAGGTGGGGAATGAGGGGGATGGCCTGGGGGTCCTCCGGACACAGGGCATCCGCTTTCTTTAAGATGCACACGGAGACGTCAACAGATAAAGGCAACCACAGTCTGGGGTTTGCTGTGAGACCTGCCCCTGGGGTCCTAATGGTCATTGCAGGTCCCTGGCTGGAGCAGGGGCATTATCTGGGGGTCATCATAAGATGTATGTTTAAAATTGCAAATTGTCAGAAATTAAATGCAGAGAATGGAGAAACATATAAAGCACGAAGTGTGGGTGTCACCGTGACCCGTTTGACCCTTATCGGATCAAACTGTGTCCTGCTGCAGCCAGGGACATGCTGCCTGGCCCGAAGTTCCCCTTACTGCCCCGACAGCCCCCACCACAGCCCCCTGCTTTTCATTGGGCCGTCCCTCACCCCTCTGGGGTTCAGCTCACATGGCAACCCCTGGAGGCCCCATCCTATTGGCCTCCTCATCCCCGAGGCCCCGGGTGTGGGGGCACGGTGGTCATCCCCAGCATCCTACCATATAGCAGTGTGTTTTTGACTGCTGTTGTTTCCTTCAGCCTCAGAAGCCCCGTGTTCCCTACCCAGAAGTCCCCGGGCCTCACAGCACCTGATATCCCTGGCCACTCAGACACACCCAATCCCGTAGTACTCCCAAAACATGATGTGGCTGCCAAATGTCCTGTTGACGTCAAGATCTATCTGCATGATGACCCTGGTGGAGACCCGTTCCTCCTCCTTCATTTCCTATAGGAAAACTGGGAGGTGGACCCATGCATCAGGGACACTGACCCCGACCTGTCACCAGATGCCATCCTGGGCAGGGAGCCCTGGGGCCACCATGGGAGTGTGTCATACCGAAAAACCTTCCTTTTCCTGGGAGGCTCGGGACAGCGGGAGTGCCCACTGTGCCTGTGGGACCTTTCTGAGGACCTTGCCCAGCTGCTGAGGACGGGGAGGTGACTGAGGGTCACCCTGGGATGGAGGGCATAGGGGGTAGGCCCAGGTTGGGAGGTGGCATGGGGTGTTGTGCCCAAGATTGCAAATCTGAGAAACCACTAAGGAGTCCACACCAATGGAAGGACACAAGGGATGATTTACAAACTTGAGCTTGTGTCCAAGTATACCCTACACAGCAGAGCAGGGACTTGGACCCTGAGGTGGGTTTCATTTTAGATTTTAGACTGGTCTCAGGGACCTCCGGAGGGGGTAGAACAATTGCTCAAGTTCTGTTTACATTTTGACATGGCGCCTTCAATGCATTGAGCTCTGTTCTCATTCTAATAGGTGCTTCCTGCCCTTGGCCTGGGCTCAGTTTTGATTCTATTGTGGGGCTTTCTAGGAAATTCAGCTGTAAACTTTTGATTTTCCTGTAACTGAAGTAATGTACATTTCAGATCTTCTTCGCAGGGGCCGTGGATTGCTGGACATGTGCTATCGCTGAACTTAAAGTGGAATGGCCTAAATTTTCTGGGCCTCCACGCATCCAGTCCCATCTTACCTAGCTCCTTCCCCCGTCCCCAGAGATCCAAAGAGAGCAATTGCAGAAGACCTCAAGGTGGCAGCCTCTGTTGGGGGACAGGCTCAGGGATTTGGCATCAGGAAGACGTGGGCCCAGGTGACCCGCCTGTAGAGCGGATTCTATGCTGCAGTCGCTTATTGCCTAAGGCTATCTTGACAACAGACTCTGTACATAGAAATGCTCTCCTTTGTCTTTAAAAGATGAAGAGGGAGTCAAAGCGTTTTTTCCTTGCCCATCTGATTACTCAGATTCCAATCTGAGATGTATTTCCTGTTAATAAGATAGTTTACTATCCGTAGTAGTATGGTTAAAATATTCTGACACAAGCAATCAGAGGGATGAGGGTTTCTCATCTTTCTTCACATCTCAGTCACTCATCAGGAAATGCATCTTTATGGATTTCAAAAGAACTGAGAGACATTATCACCAATGGTCCTATTATTACATGACGGATTCTTCCCTGAGATTCTCCCCCTGTTTCAACTGACACTGAAGCACTGTGAACTCTTTGGAAGACAAATGTCAAGGGAATAAATGTTAGGCATTGCTATTTTGAAATGCACTTGCAATATGGTGTCTATTATAATAGAAGTATTTTTATCTGATTTTTGATATTTATTATCCTTTCCTTCTTTTCAGGTTGAGGAGGCATTATACACGCTCATAAGTGTTTTTCTTTCCTTTTGATATAAAAGTCTTACTTTGTTCCCATCGAAGGAACTCTTTAAGAATCAGGCAAAGTTAATTCAACTATACTTAAAATGTCTTCACACTTGGAGCCTGATTCATTTAAGTCAATTTGCAAAATAAATCTTATTTACTAGAAAAAAAGATTCATAGGGAATTTGAGAAGATTGTACAGAGAATTCTCATGTACTTACACTAAATTTTTCCAATTATTTATATCTTATATTAGAATGGTACAAATATTAGCTAATGAATCTATATTAAAATATTCACATTAACTAAAGACGATGCTTCATCAAATTTCCCTAGTTTTGCTAAGTTACCATCACTCATATCACATTCCATTTGTACTCATGTTTACTTAGGCTCCTCTGGATTTTGACAGTCTTTCAGCCTTTCCTTGATGTTGTTGAACTGGAACACGTTGAGAAATAGAGTGTTTTGTGAAATGTCGCTCAGTTGGGATATGTCTGTTGTTTATCTCATGATTGAACAGTTTATGTGGATTATATGCAGAGATATACTGCCATTTTTATTATATAATATTAGGATCGATACTCTCAGCATGATATACTGCCATTTTTATTATATCATATTAAGGATAGATACTATTAGCATGATTTATCAGTCTTGGTATCGATCTGATCATCTTGCTATGGAAGCGTTTGTCAGCTATGTCCATACTATAGTGGTTCTTTTATTATTATTATTATTATTATTATTATTATTATTATTATTATGTTATTATTATAATTTTAAGTTTTTCATAATATATTTTGTAGAAGGAAGTTACTGTGTGTATTGCACACATAAGAGTGGGACGCTATGCTCATCAACTTGAGGGTGGAACGTCTGCACAAATTGTTTGAAATTCTTCTACAAGGGAGATTTCTGTTCCTTCTGCGTTTGTGTGGTTGTTTCTGTCTTAAAGATGTTATTTTTTTGAGAGACAGAGAGGAGAGAAAAAGCATCAGCGAGAGGGGCAGAGGGAGAGGGAGCAGCAGGTTCCCTGCTGAACAGGGAGCCTGCCTAGGGACTTGGATCATGATCTGAGACTAAGGCAGAACTTAACTGGGAACCCTGGGTGGCGCAGCGTTTTGGTGCCTGCCTTTCGCCTGGGGCGCGATCCTGGAGACCCGGGATCGAATCCCACCTGGGGTCCCAGTGCAGGGAGCCTGCTTCTCCCTCTGCCTATGTCTCTACCTCTCTCTCTCTCTCTCTCTCTCTCTCTCTCTGTGTGTGACTACCATAAAAAAAAAGAACTTAACTAACTGAGCCACCCACGTGCCACCCTTTCTTTCTTTCTACTTTCTTTCCTTCATTCTTTTTTTAAATAATAAATTTATATTGTATTGGTGCTCCATTTGCCAACATACAGAATAACACCCAGTGCTCATTCCATCAAGTGACGCCCCCAATAACGGTCACCCATTCACCCCGTCCCCCTGACCTCCTCCCCTTCCTTCACCCCTCGTTTGTTTCCTAGAGTTAGGAGTCTTTATGTTCTGTCTCCCTTTCTGATATTTCCCAGACATTTCTTCCCCTTCCCTTATATTCCCTTTCATTATTATCTATATTCCCCAAATGAATGAGAACATACAATGTTTGTCCTTCTCCAATTGACTTACTTCACTCAGCATAATACCTTCCAGTTCCATCCACGTTGAAGCAAATAGTGGGTATTTGTCATTTCTAATGGCTGAGCAAGGTCCATATTTTCTTTCCTTCATCTTCTGAGTCCCCTATGATATGAATGTTATTGTTTTAGTAAGTGGCTGAGTTCCCTAAGTTGGCCTCTGTGGTCCATAAAATTTCTTGTTGTTAAGGCCTCCACATGGGACTGCATCTGACTTATACCATTTGTAACGTTGGCCTGACCGGATTTTAGTTCTTTTATTTCTACAGGAAGGGATTCTCTAGTTTTCTTCTGTGCCCCTTTTCTAGCCCAGCTACTATCTTCATAATCATTGTTTTAAACTGTAGTTAGATATCAAATATGTGTATTGATGATCTTCCTGTCTGTGGGTACTACCTTATGTTATTTTATGGAGGTCAATTTCTCCAATTCATTATATTTTCTAGAAAAGAAGGAGGAAGGAAATGGAAAACCAAGAAAAACAATAACAACTGCCCTCCCCCCCAAAAAACCACCAGATTATTTTGGCCTGCTTGGTAAAAGACTAGAAATCTCAAATTAAGAAACACAATGAAAGTACATGAAAGGAAAAATGAGAAATATATTAGGTACATACATAAAAATTAAAACAAGGCAATTAATCAAAAAGAATCAAAGAAAATAAATGAAAATAAAGCACAAAGTACAAAGGAAGCTAGACCCTACTTTCCAGGCAGAGCTGAAGCTGTGCAGCCTCTGGGGTTCAACAACTTGGTCGCAGCGAGTGGTCTGTGCGTGGTCTGGGGATGGACCCTGGCACTGATTTTCAGGTGCTCATCTGCCTGGTAGACGCACCTGCAGGGTCAGAGGCAGGGAGGGCGTAAGCGACTCTGGCCTCCAGCGGGCTGTGCTGTGCTGCTCCCTGAGATTCAGTGCTGGTGGGCAGGATGTGGGAGGGGACCCTGGGTCCTCTGGCTTTGGGGCTGAGCATCCTGCCCCCCAGTCTGCAGGTCCTCCACAGAAGAGCCCCCAAGCACCCGGGTCTCCACCACTTCTCTCAGAAACCTGCTTTCCCTCTGCCTGGATCAGAGCTTCTTTTGGTTTTGTGTTTTTACCTCAGAGTGTTTTACCCACGATTGCCAATCTGAGAGATCACTGAGAGGCGACACCCTTGCAAACACACGAGTGTTTATTTACAAGCTCGAGCTTGTGTCCAAGTATACCGAAACAGTGAATAGGGAGTTGGACTCGGAGGTGGGTTTTTGCTTCGTTTTAAGGGCTGGTGTGGGGGACCTCCAGAAGGGCTGGAGCAATTCCTCCAGTTCTGTTTACATTCTGATATGGGGCCTTCAAGGGCATTGAGCTCTGTTCTCATTCAAATAGGGGCGCCCTGCCCTTGGCCTGGGCTCAGTTTTTATTCTATTGTGGGGCATTCTGAGACATTAAGCTGTACACAGCTAAGGTTCCACACCTGAACGGGTGAAGTCATACTGTCCCTATTTGCTGAAGACTCCGTACTAGAAACAGGAAACCTGAGAGCCTCCACCCAAATCTGTTAGAACTAAGGGGTGAGTTCAGTAAGGTCACGGGACACAAACTGACCCGACAGAGCAGAGTCGCCTTGCTGTGTCCTACCATCAGCACAGGAAGGAAATGAAGGGTGTGATTCCCTTTTCAGGAGCCTCACAGAATATAAATAATGAGACTGAACCCAAGGAACACAAGATGTGTGCAATGAGCCATACCAGGCTCTGGGTGGCTGTCCTGAGCTTGTGGGGTGGGAGCCTCATCTTGTGAAAATGTCCGCAGTTCCTCAAGCCGCCCTCAGATTCAATGTCATTCCTATCAATATCATGGTGGCAGATCTTAGATATACGAAAAAAAAAAAAAAACATAACATCCATCCGCCCCCTCAAATGACGCCGGACATCTAATCAGTATGGAGTAGCAGGACAGAGTGGTTCGTCGCACTTTCCTATTTCAAACGATGTCATACAGACACAGGAAACACACAGGGTGTTTCTCGGGCCCCCGGCTGGCTCCGTCGGTTAAGCATGCAACTGCTGACCTCCCCTCTGGTCCTGATCTCGGCGTCGTGAGTTCTAGCCCTGGGCTGGGCCATGGACGAGGCATGGGGCATACTTCAACAAATCAGACGCAAGGGGGCTGGTCCCAGCATAAGCTGAAGGAGCAGAACAGAGAGTCCAGAATAAAAATGTGTTCTGATACACCTGATTTTTTTTAACTTTATTTAATTTAAACCCATTTAATTAACGTATAGTGTATTATATTTCCAGAGGAAGAATTCAGGGATTCACCAGTTGGAGATAACAGCAGTGCTCCTGACATCACGTGCCCTCCTTCATGCAGGTCCCCTGTTATCCCCTTCCCCCGCCCCTCCCCTCCAGCGACCCTCACTTTGTTTCCTATCATTGAGTCTGTATTTCCTGCATCTGTTTTCATCTTATTTGTTTTTCCTTCCCTTCACAGATGTTCATCTTCTTTGCTTCTTTATTCCACTTATGAATGACACCACATGGTCATTCTCTTTCCCGACTGACCTATTTCACTTAACATGATGCCCTTAGTTCTATCCACCTCATTGCAAATGGCAAGATTTCCTTCTCTTTGATAGCTGAGTACCATTCCTGTCTCTATGACCATCACCTGTCTCCCATCCTCTTTATTCATCATCTGCCCAAGGGCACCGAGGCTCCTCCCACAGTGTGGCTACTTTGGACATGGCTGCTGTGGACATTGGGGTGCATGTGTCCCAAGTCTCACTGCATCTGTATCTTCGGAATGAGCTCCAGGCCATACACCAGCTGGTGGCAGGGCGGCTCTATTTGTAACGTCCTGAGGAGCCTCCACACTGTTTCCAGGGCAGCTGCACCAGCCCGCTGTCCCACCCACAGTGGAAGAGGGTTGAGTGAGTTTTGCAGGATGTGGTAAAAGTCTGGTCCAAATTTCACTTCGTGTCTTGTGGGCTCCAATTCCTTGTCCTTAAGTATTTCTGGGGAAGCCCTGTGTTGCCTCCGTTTCAGTGAGAGGTTTCTGAAGCTAACAGGCCTCAGCTGGAGGCTGTTAGGACACAGGTGTAGCCCCAGGGGAGGGCATGCCTCCTCCTGCATTGCCTCCTGCAGTGCCTGAGCTTCCTGCATTTGGCCCCTGAGCCCAGGCCCCGCCCAGGGGACAGGAATTCACAGTGGGCCTCCCCTGCCTGCACTAACCTGAGCCCGCCTATGCTGGGGAGGCATGAGGAGGACATGGAGACACCTCCACTCTGATGAGCCACAGCCTTCTAAGGACCTGCGGGGAGTCTTCAGGGGGACCTTGGCCTGTGTTCACGATGACAGGAGCTCCGGTCTCCTAGGGACACACGGTGAGGCTTCAGGAAGATGTGGGCTCGCATGTTTCAAGTCTGTGGTGTCCTGACCCTAACGTCTGACCACCCCTTGAAGGCACGTTTTGACGTCAGCTGTGTGTGCCTGGCAGCACCCCTGCAGGGCGAGGTTGGGGCCTTGGTGGCCCCCTCCTCCTCTCTGGGATTCTCTCCATGCCCTCTGCACAGACTTATGGGAGACACAGAAACCGACTGGTTGTGCATTCTCACACCAAAACCCCTAATTGACTTTCTACAGCAAACGGGTCTCAGAGCCGAGGGTACCCGCCTTCCCCTGGGAAGGGAGAACTTTCTGTCCTTTAGGGGACAGCAAGGATCACACGGGGTGGGGGGTCGGGTGTTGGAGTCCCCCACCTGGGAGCATGTGTGGACTCTGGGTGGGGGCGTGTGTCCTGAGGTTTAAGCCTAATAGATGGTTCTGAGGACAGCAGAGATGACCTGGACCTGAGCACATGGGCTCCTGCACTGAACCCCCGCAGGGCACTGGACCCCGTGCTAGGCCCTCTGGCGCCCAAGCACGTTTTGGAACATGCCTCCTGGTGTGTGTGAAGGTGGGCCCCCCAGCCTACACCTCATCTCCTCACCCTGGGGTGTCCCAGGAGCCCCAGGCCTGCCCGAGGTCAGCGACCTGGATCTGTGGGGCACGCCCAGGGCCCAGGAGGCCACATACAGCTGTTGAGAGGGCTCACTTAGCACGTGGCCAGAATCTAGGTTTGGTCAGGTTCATGGGGGACTGGATCCCAATAGTCTTCGTGTTGGCATGGGGGGGCTCAAATCACGCCAGCACCCACAGTGCCCGGGGCCAGGCCAGCCCAGGTCCACCTCGGTTAGGGGCTGGTGTCCTGTGCAGGATGTGCCACCCTCCAGGAGAGACAGGGCGCGGAGACTGTGCACAGTGGGTCCTCAGCAACAATCACCTTCACCCACAGTGACTGGGATTCCCTGACTTCCCTCCTCTCTGCAACCCCTGGGTACTCTATGGGACACCCGTGCTTCTGAGGGGAGCAGGTTTTTCAGAGAACCCTGGGGAGGCACAGCATGTCCCACAGGATATAGCTGCACCAGATCATATCTGGGGGCCGATGGTGTGGGGGTGTATGTTGTGGGGGCAGGGTTATGATGGTGGTGGAGTGTGGGGGATGGTGTAGGTAGGATGTTGTTGGGGTATAGTGTTGGTGGAGATTGTGTGGGGGAGTGTGGGTGTGAGGGGGATGGAGTAGGGCGATGCATTGGGGGATATGATGTAGGGGGTGGTGTTGGGGTGGGGAATGAGGGGGATGGCCTGGGGGTCCTCCGGACACAGGGCATCCCCTTTCTTTAAGATGCACACGGAGACGTCAACAGATAAAGGCAACCACAGTCTGGGGTTTGCTGTGAGACCTGCCCCTGGGGTCCTAATGGTCATTGCAGGTCCCTGGCTGGAGCAGGGGCATTATCTGGGGGTCATCATAAGATGTATGTTTAAAATTGCAAATTGTCAGAAATTAAATGCAGAGAATGGAGAAATATATAAAGCACCAAGTGTGGGTGTCACCGTGACCCGTTTGACCCTTATCGGATCAAACTGTGTCCTGCTGCAGCCAGGGACATGCTGCCTGGCCCGAAGTTCCCCTTACTGCCCGTCGACCCCCACCACAGCCCCCTGCTTTTCATTGGGCCGTCCCTCACCCCTCTGGGGTTCAGCTCACATGGCAACCCCTGGAGGCCCCATCCTATTGGCCTCCTCATCCCCGAGGCCCCGGGTGTGGGGGCACGGTGGTCATCCCCAGCATCCTACTATATAGCAGTGTGTTTTTGACTGCTGTTGCTTCTTTCAGCCTCAGAAGCCCCGTGTTCCCTACCCAGAAGTCCCCGGGCCTCTCACAGCACCTGATATCCCTGGCCCCTCAGACACACCCAACCCCGTAGTACTCCCAAAACATGATGTGGCTGCCAAATGTCCTGTTGACGTCAAGATCTATCTGCATGATGACCCTGGTGGAGACCCGTTCCTCCTCCTTCATTTCCTATAGGAAAACTGGGAGGTGGACCCATGCATCAGGGACACTGACCCCGACCTGTCACCAGCTGCCATCCTGGGCAGGGAGCCCTGGGGCCACCATGGGAGTGTGTCATACCGAAAAACCTTCCTTTTCCTGGGAGGCTGGGGATGGCGGGAGTGCCCACTGTGCCTGTGGGACCTTTCTGAGGACCTTGCCCAGCTGCTGAGGATGGGGAGGTGACTGAGGGTCACCCTGGGATGGAGGGCACAGGGGTAGGCCCAGGTCGGGAAGGGGCATGGGGGTGTTGTGCCCAAGATTGCAAATCTGAGAAACCACTAAGGAGTCCACACCAATGCAAGGACACGAGGGATGATTTACAAACTCGAGCTTGTGTCCAAGTACAGCCTACACAGCAGAGCAGGGACTTGGACCCTGAGGTGGGTTTCATTTTAGATTTTAGACTGGTCTCAGGGACCTCCGGAGGGGGTAGAGCAATTCCTCAAGTTCTGTTTACATTTTGATATGGCACCTTCAATACATTGAGCTCTGTTCTCATTCTAATAGGTGCTTCCTGCCCTTGGCCTGGGCTCAGTTTTGATTCTATTGTGGGGCTTTCTAGGAAATTCAGCTGTAAACTTTTGATTTTCCTGTAACTGAAGTAATGTACATTTCAGCTCTTCTTCGCAGGGGCCGGGGATTGCTGGACATGTGCTATCGCTGAACTTAAAGTGGAATGGCCTAAATTTTCTGGGCATCCACATATCCAGTCCCACCTTATCTAGCTCCTTCCCCCATCCCCAGAGATCCAAAGAGAGCAATTGCAAAAGACCTCAGCGTGGCAGCCTATGTTGGGGGACAGGCCCAGGGATTTGACATCAGGAAGACGTGGGCCCAGGTGACCCGCCTGTAGAGCGGACTCTATGCTCCAGTCTCTTATTCCCTAAGGCTATCTTGACAACAGACTCTGTATATAGAAATGTTCTCCTTTGTCTTTAAAAATGAAGAGCGAGTCAAAGCGTTTTTTCCTTGCCCATCTGATTACTCAGATTCCAATCTGAGATGTATTTCCTGTTAATAAGATAGTTTACTATCCGTAGTAGTATGGTTAAAATATTCTGACACAAGCAATCAGATGGATGAGGGTTTCTCATCTCTTTCTTCACATCTCAGTCACTCATCAGGAAATGCATCTTTATGGATTTGGAAAGAACTGAGAGACATTATCACCAATGGTCCTATTATTACGTGACGGATTCTTCCCTGAGATTCTTCCCCTGTTTCGACTGACACTGAAGCACTGTGAACTCTTTGGAAGACAAATGTCAAGGGAATAAATGTTAGGCATTGCTATTTTGAAATGCACTTGCAATATGGTGTCTATTATAATAGAAGTATTTTTATCTGATTTTTGATATTTATTAATCTTTCCTGCTTTTCAGGTTGAGGAGGCATTATACACGCTCATAAGTGTTTTTCTTTCCTTCTGATGTAAAAGTCTTACTTTGTTCCCATTGAAGGAACTCTTTAAGAATCAGGCAAAGTTAATTCAACTATACTTAAAATGTCTTCACACTTGGAGCCTGATTCATTTAAGTTAATTTGCAAAATAAATCTTATTTACTAGAATAAATGATTCATAGGGAATTTGAGAAGATCGTTCAGAGAATTCTCAGGTACTTACACTAAATTTCTCCAATTATTTATATCTTATAATAGTATGGTAGAAATATTAGCTAATGAATCTATATTAAAATATTCGCATTAACTAAAGATGATGCTTTATTCAGATTTCCCTAGTTTTTGCTAGGTTACCATCACTCATATCACATTCCATTTGTACTCATGTTTTCTTAGGCTCCTCTGGATTGTGACAGTCTTTCAGCCTTTCCTTGATGTTGTTGAACTGGAACACGTTGAGAAATAGAGTGTTTTGTAAAATGTCGCTCAGTTGGGATATGTCTGTTGTTTATCTCATGATTGAACAGTTTCTGTGGATTATATGCAGAGATATACTGCCATTTTTATTATATAATATTAGGACAGATACTCTCAGCATGATATACTGCCATTTTTATTATATCATATTAAGGATAGATACTATCAGCATGATTTATCAGCCTTGCTATCGATCTGATCATCTTGCTATGGTAGCGTTTGTCAGCTATGTCCGTAGTATAGTGATTCTTTATTATTATTATTATCATTATTTTTATTATGTTATTATTATAATTTTAAGTTTTTCATAATATATTTTGTAGAAGGATGTTACTGTGTGTATTGCACACATAAGAGTGGGACGCTATGCTCATCAACTTGAGGGTGGAACGTCTGCACAAATTGTTTGAAATTCTTCTACAAGGGAGATTTCTCTTCCTTCTGCGTTTGTGTGGTTGTTTCTTTCTTAAAGATGTTATTTTTTTTTTTGAGAGACAGAGAGGAGAGAAAAAGCATCAGCGAGAGGGGCAGAGGGAAAGGGAGCTGCAGGTTCCCTGCTGAACAGGGAGCCTGCCTAGGGACTTGGATCATGATCTGAGACTAAGGCAGAACTTAACTGGGAACCCTGGGTGGCGCAGCGGTTTGGCGCCTGCCTTTAGCCGGGGCGCGATCCTGGAGACCCGGGATCGAATCCCACTTGGGGTCCCGGTGCATGGAGCCTGCTTCTCCCTCTGCCTATGTGTCTCTCTCTCTCTCTCTCTCTGTGACTATCAGCAAAAAAAAAGAACTTAACTGACTGAGCCACCCTGGTGCCACCCTTTCTTTCTTTCTTCTTACTTTCCTTCGTTCTTTATTTAAATAATAAATTTATATTTTATTGGTGTTCCATTTGCCAAAATACAGAATTACACCCAGTACTCATTCAATCAAGTGACGCCCTCATTAACGGTCACCCATTCAACCCATCCTCCTGACCTCCTCCCCTTCCTTCACCCCTGTTCGTTTCCTAGAGTCAGGAGTCTATGTTCTGTCTCCCTTTGTGATATTTCCCAGACATTTCTTCCCCTTCCCTTATATTCCCTTTCATTATTATCTATATTCCCCACATGAATGAGAACATACAATGTTTGTCCTTCTCCGATTGACTTACTTCACTCAGCATAATACCTTCCAGTTCCATCCACGTTGAAGCAAATAGTGGGTATTTGTCATTTCTAATGGCTGAGCAAGGTCCATATTTTCTCTCCTTCATCTTCTGAGTCCCCTATGATATGAATGTTATTGTTTTAGTAAGTGGCTGAGTTCCCTAAGTTGGCCTCCGTGGTCCATAAAATTTCTGGATTTTAAGGCTTCCATGTCGGACTGCCTCTGACTTATACCATTTGTAACGTTGGCGTGACAAGATTTTAGTTCTTTTTTTTCTACAGTAAGGTATTCTCTAGTTTTCTTCAGTGCACTTTTTTCCAGCCCAGCTGCTATCTTTATAATCATTGTTTTAAACTGTAGTTAGACATCATATATGTGTATTGATGGGCTTCCTGGCTGTGAGTACTACCTCATGTTATTCTATGGAGGTCAATTTCCCCAAATCATTATTTTTCGAGAAAAGAAAGAAGGAAGAGAAAGAAAAACCAAGAGAAACAATAAAAACTGCCCTCCCCCCCAAAAAAACAAGATTATTTTGGCCTGCTTGTTAAAAGATTTGAAATCTCAAATTGAGAAACACAATCAAAGTAACATGAGAGTAAAAATAAGAAATATATTAGGTACATACATAAAAATGAAATAAGGCATTTAATAAAAAAGAATTAGAGACATTAAATGAAAATAAAGCACAACGTAGAAAGGAAGCTAGACCCTACTTTCCAGGCAGAGCTGAAGCTCTGCAGCCTCTGTGGTCCGACAACTTGGTGGCAGTGAGTGGTCTGTTGTGGTCTGATGATGGGCCTTGGCGATGATTATCAGGTGCACATCTGCCTGGGAGATGCACCTAAAGTGTCAAAGTTGGGGTGGGCATCAGCACCTCTGGCCTCCAGCGGGCGGCGCTATGCTGCTCACTGAGATTCCTTGCTGGTGGGCAGGTTGTGGGTGGGTATGCTTGGTCTTCTGGCTCTGGGGCTGAATCCCACCCCCCAGTCTACAGGAACCTCCACAGAAGAGCCCCCAACCGCCCGGGTCTCCAGCACTTCTCTCAGAACCCACCGTTCACTCAGCCTGCGTCTCAGCTTCTTTTGGTTTTGTGTTTTTACCTCAGACTGTTGTACCCAAGATTGCGAATCTGAGAAACCACCAAGAAGCCGACACCCATGCAAACACACGAGGGTTTATTTACAATCTCGAGTGTGTCCAACTATATCCGACACAGAGGAGCAGGGACTTGGACCCCATGGTGGGTTTTAGCTTCGTTTTAAGGGCTGGTCTCTGGGACCTCCAGAAGTGCTGGAGCAAATCCTCAAGTTCTGTTTACATTTTGAAATGGGGCCTTCAAGGGCATTGAGCTCTGTTTTCTTTCTAATCAGGGCTTTCTGCCCATGGCCTGGTCTCAGTTTTTATTCTAATCTGGGGATTTTTAGGAAATTAAGCTGTGAACGTTTGTTTTTTTCCTGTAACTGAAGTAATGTAAATTTCAGCTCTTCTTCACAGGGGCCTGGGATGGCTGGACATGCTCTAACGCTGAACTTAAAGTGGAATGGCCTTAATTTTCTCAGCTTCCACATGTCCAGTCCCATCCTATCTAGCTCCTTCCCCCGTCCCCAGAGCTCCTAAGAGAGCAATTGCAAAAGACCTCAGCGTGGCAGCCCATGTTGGGGGACAGGCCCAGGGATTTAGGATCAGGAAAACCTGAGCCCAGGCGTCCTGCCTGTGCAGCTGGATTCCATGCTGCAGACTCTTATTCCCTAAGGCTATCTTGACGACTGTCTCTGTACATAGAAATGCTCTCCTTTGTCTTTAAAAGATGAAGAGTGAGTCAAACGATATTTCCCTGCCCATCTGATTACTCAGAATCCAATCTGAGATGCATTTCCTGTTAATAGGATATTTAATATGCGTAGTAATATGGTTAAAATATTCTGACACAAGTAATCAGAGGGATGAGGGTCTCTCATCTCTTTCTTCACAGCTTAATCACTCATCAGGAAATGTATCTTTATGCATTTGGATAGAACTGAGAGACATTATCACCAATGGTCCTATTATGATGTGAAGGATTCTTCCCTGAGATTCTTCCCCTGTTTCAACTGACCCTGAAGCACTGTGAAATTGTTGGAAGACAAATGTCAAGGGAAAAATTGTTAGGCATTGCTAATTTCAAATGCACTTGCAGTATGGTGTCTGTTATAATACAAGTATTTTTATCTTGTTTTTGCTATTTATTATCCTTTCCTGCTTTTCAGGTTGAGGAGGCATTATACGCACTCATAAGTGTTTTTCTTTCCTTCTGATATAAAACCTTACTTTGTTCCCATCGAAGGAACTCTTTAAGAATCAGGCAAAGTTAATTCAACTATACTTAAAATGTCTTCACAGTTGGAGGGAATCGAAGCCGGGCACAGGCAGTGGACGCGGTCCCGCCGAGAGCCGAAGATGGCAGTGAACGTATACTCAACGTCCGTCACCAGTGATAACCTAAGTCGACATGATATGCTGGCCTGGATCAATGAGTCTCTGCAGCTGAATCTGACAAAGATTGAACAGTCGTGCTCAGGGGCTGCCTATTGTCAGTTTATGGACATGCTATTCCCTGGCTCCGTTGCCTTGAAGAAAGTAAAATTCCAGGCTAAACTAGAGCATGAATACATCCAGAACTTCAAAATACTACAAGCAGGTTTTAAGAGAATGGGTGTTGACAAAATAATTCCTGTGGACAAATTAGTAAAAGGAAAGTTTTGGGACAATTTTGAATTTGTTCAGTGGTTCAAGAAGTTTTTTGATGCAAACTATGATGGAAAGGACTATGACCCTGTAGCTGCCAGACAAGGTCAAGAAACTGCAGTGGCTCCCTCCCTTGTTGCTCCAGCTCTGAACAAACCGAAGAAACCTCTCAGCTCTAGCAGTGCAGCTCCACAGAGGCCCATTGCAACACACAGAACTACTGCAACCCCTAAGGCTGGCCCGGGTGTGGTGTGAAAGAATCCTGGTGTGTGCAACGGGGATGATGAAGCAGCTGAATTGATGCAGCAGGTCAATGTATTGAAACTTCCCGTCGAAGACTTGGAGAAAGAGAGAGATTTCTACTTTGGAAAGCTAAGAAACATTGAATTGATTTGCCAGGAGAACGAAGGGGAAAACAACCCTGTATTGCAGAGGATCGTGGACATTCTCTATGCCACAGATGAAGGCTTTGTGGTGCCTGATGAAGGGGGCCCACAGGAGGAGCAAGAAGAGTATTAACAGCCTGGACCAGCAAAGCAACATCCGAATTCTTCACTCCAAATCATGTGCTTAACTGTAAAATATCCCCTTTTATTATTCTTAGAGGACTCACTGGTTTCTTTTCATGAGCAAACAGGACCTCTTCTTAAAGTGCACTTTGCAGAAGTTTCACCCCTTTTCCAATGAGTTTGAGTTAGGAGCTTTTACCCTGTAGCAGAGCAGTATTAACATCTAGTTGGGTCACCTGGGGAACAGAGAGGCTGACCATGGGTGTGTGTGTCTATCACATGCAGGTATCACGTGCAGCTTTGTGATCCTCTGGCTGGGTCACCCAAACGCCGAAACGGTTGGCACAACATCATTTCTGCTGCTGGCACTGGGCAGCTGGCTGGGCTCTCCTGGCCTACCCGGGGCTCGCTCGAGCAGTGACTTTCTGCTGGAGGGTCAGCTGAGATGGGAGGTGGGGCTCGGCCACATTCCCATGTCTGGCAGTGGGTTCCACCCAGCGCTGGCTGCTTCTCTTCTCCTCAATGCCTCTCCAGCAGGGAGGGATACCTTGGGTCCGCCCTGGGGTGAGCTCCTGTGCAGCCAGGTGCACATGGCAGGGAGCCCTGGGGTACCTGTGTGTGGGAGTTGAGTTGGGCATGGGGCTGGGGTTCTCCGTCCCCTGTGCTGCCTGGCCTTCAGGAGAATCCCAATGCTCGCACAGCCCCTACTCACTTGGGTGAGCAGGGTGCCCTCCACACGCTGGTGTGAGAGATCCAACACCACAAGGTGTGACGCTGAGTGCACATTGTGAGGGTGGCCCTGATGCATGAGCTGCAACTGTGGGACCCAGAAAGTTTAACAAAAATTCTCTACCCCAAGACAAGCTGAGCAGGACTGTTTCCATTTTGTGCTACACCTGCCACCTCACCTATGATCCCCATATGACCTGCTTGTGGCTGATGGAGCTGCCCCACCCTTGTCAGGCTGCTGGGCACACCCTAATCAGAAATCGGCTCAAAACATTGTAACCCTGTTTGTGCCTGCCAAAACTGCATGCCGATTCTGACCAAAGTAATAGGCCAGCTCAAGTGGATACTATAGGGAAAGGTGTAATTCATTCGGCCACCTGCATGTGGACCGACATGACTGTGCAACTTTCTATGTATCCCATGGGCCACTGGATCCAGTGAGGGTACGGGTTAGGGTTAGGGTGAGGGTTAGGGTTAGGTTTAGGGTATGGGTTAGGATTAGGTTTAGGGTTATGTTTCGGGATAGGGTACGGGTTAGGGTCCTGTTTAGGGTAGGGGTAAGTGTTTAGGGTTAGGGTTAGGGTTAAGTTTAGGTCTAGGGTTAGGATTAGGGTACGGCTTGGGGTTAGGGTTAGGGTTAGGGTAAGGTTTAGGGATAGGGTACTGGTTAGGATTAGGGTTAGAGTTAGGGTTAGGGTATGGGAAAGGGTTAGGGTTAGCGTTACGGTAAGGGTTAGGTTATGGTTTAGGGTTCGGGTTAGGGTACGGCTTAAGTTTAGGGTTAGGGTTAGGGTACCGGTAAGGGTTAGGTTTAGGGAACGGGTTAGGTTTAGACTTAGGGTTAGGGTACGGTTTAGGGTTAGGGTTGAGGTTAGGGTTAGGGTTAGGGTTGAGGTTAGGGTTAGGGTACGGGTTCGGGTTAGGTTTAGGATTAGGGTACTGGTTTGGGTTAAGGTTAGGGGTCGGGTTAGGGTTAGTTTAAGGGTTAGGGTTAGGTTACGGGTTAGGGTTAGGGTACGGCTTCGGGGAAGGGTGAGGTTACGGGTTAGGTTTAGCATTAGGGATAGGGTGAGGGTACTGGTTAGGGGTAGGTTTAGGGTACGGGTTAGGGTACGGTTTCAAGTTAGGGTTAGGGTTATGGTATTGGTTAGGGAAGGGTTAGTGTTAGGGTTAGGGTAAAGCTGAGGGTTAGGGTTAGAGTTAGGATTAAGGTACGGGTACGGGTAAGGGTTAGGATTAGGTTACAGTTTAGGGTATGTTAGATTACGGGTTACAGTACGGTTTAGGGTTAGATTAAGGGTACTGGTTACGAATAGGTTTAGGGTTAGTGTACGGATTAGGGTTAGGGTTAGGATTAGGGTTAGGGTTAGGGTTAGGTACGGTTTAGGGTAGGGTTTAGGGTACAGATTAGGGTTAGGGTTATGGTTAGGGTTAGGGATAAGTTACAGTTTAGGGTAGGGTACGGTTTAGCGTATGGTTTAGGGTTAAGGTTAGGGTACGGGGAGGGTTTAAAGTTAGGGTTAGGGTTAGGGTATGGGTTAGGGTTAGTGTTATGGTTAGGGTTAGGGTACTGGTTAGGGTTTGGTTTAGGGTTAGGTTTAGGACACGGGTTAGGTTTAGGGTACTGATTACGGTTAGGTTACGGGTTAGGGTTGCGGTTAGGGTACGGGTTAGGGTTAGGGTTAGGGTACATGTGAGGATTAGTGTTAGCTTACAGATTAGGGTTAGAGTTAGGGTTAGGGTTAGGATTAGGGTACGGTTTAGTGTTAGGGTTAGGGTTAGGATACGGGTTAGGGTACAGGTTAGGGTTCAGGTTAGGGTATGGGTTAGGGTACAGGTTAGGTTGAGGGTTAGGGTTAGTGTTAGGTTAGGGTACGGTTTAGGGTATGGGTTAGGGTAGGTTTAGTATACGGCTGAGGTTATGGGTTAGAGTTAGGGTTAGGGTACGGGTGTGGGTTAGGGTTAGGGTAAGGGTTCGGGTTACGGTTAGTGTTAGGGTACGGGTTAGGTTTAGGGTTAGGGTTAGGGTACTGGTTTAGGTTAGGGTTAGGGTTAGGGTAGGGGTTAGCGATAGGGTTAGGGTGAGGTGTAGGGTACGGGTTAGGGTTAGTATTATGTTTAGCTTTGGGTACGGATTAGCAATAGGGTTAGAGTAGGGTTAGGCTTAGGGTATGGGTTAGGGTTAGGGTTAGGGTACGGGTTAGTTTTAAGGTTAGGGTTAGGGTTAGGGTACTGTTTAGGGTTAGGGTTAGGGTACGGGTTAGCGTTAGAGTAAGGGTTAGGTTTAGGATACACTTTCGGTTTACGGTACGGGTTAGGGTTAGGGTGAGTGTATGGGTAAGGGTTAGGGATAGGGTTAGGTTTAGGTTACGGGTTAGGATTAGGGCAGGGTACTGGTTAGGGTACGGTTTAGGGTACGGGTTAGGGTTAGGGTGCGGGTTAGGGTACGGCTTAGGGTTAGGGTGAGGTTATGGGTTAGGTTTAGGTTTAGGTTTAGGGTTAGGGTTAGGGTTAGGGTTAGGGTTAGGGTAAGGGTTAGCAATAGGGTTAGGGTTAGGTCACGGGTTAGGTTTAGGGTTATGTTATGTGTTACTGTACGGGTTAGGGTTAGGGATAGGGTACTGGTTAGGGTTAGGGTTAGGGTACGGGTTACGGTTAGTGTAAGGGTTCGAGTTAGGGCCCGGTTCAGGGTTAGGGTACGGCTTAGGGTTAGGTTGAGGGTACGGGTTAGTTTTAGTGTTAAAGTTAGGGTTAGGGTACGGGATGGGTTAGGGTATTGGTTAGGGTTAGGTTTAGGGTTAGGGTACGGGTTAAGGTTAGTGTTAGGGTTAGGTTTAGGGTACGTGTTAGGTTAGGGTTAGGGTTAGGTTACGGGTTAGGGTTAGGGTTATGGTACGGGTTATGGTACGGGTAGTGTTAGGGTTAGGGTACGGGTTAGGGTTAGGGTTAGGATTAAGGTACGGGTTATGAATAGGGTTAGGGTTAGGGTTAGGGTACTGGTTAGGGTTAGGGTTAGGATACGGTTTAGGGTTAGGGTTAGGGGTAGTGTTAAGGGACGGGTTAGGGTTAGGGTAGGATTAGGGTACGGGTACGGGTTATCGTTAGTGTTAGGGTTAGGGTACAGGTAAGGTTTAGGGTTAGCGTTACGGTAAGGGTTAGGTTATGGGTTAGGTTTAGGTTCAGGGTATTCCTTAGTGTTAGTGTTAGGGTTAGGGTAGGGTTCGGGTTAGGGTTAGTCTTAGGGTTAGGGTTCGGGTACGGGTTAGGTGAGAGTTAGGGTTAGGTTAGGTTACTGGTTAGGGTTAGTGTTAGGGTTAGGATACAGGTTAGGGTTACGGTTAGGGTTAGGGTACTGGTTAGGGTTAGGGTTAAGGTTAGGGTTAGGATACGGTTTAGAGTTAGGGTTAAGGGTAGAGTTAAGGTACGGGTTAGGGTTAGGGTTAGGATTAGGGTACAGGTACGGGTTATGGTTAGAGTTAGGGTTAGGGTACGGGTAAGGGTTAGGGTTAGGTTTAGGGTTAGGGTTAGTGTAGGGTTAGGATAAGGGTACGGGTTAGTGTTAGGGTTAGGGCTGTGTACTGGTTAGGTTTAGGGTACGGGTTCGGGTTAGGTTTTGGGTTAGGTTTAGGGTACGGGTTAGTGTTCAGGTTATGGTCAGGTTTAGGTTTAGGGGTAGGGTTAGGTTTAGGGTTAGAGTACGAGTAAGGGTTAGGGTTAGTGTTCGGGTTACGGTACTGGTTACGGTTAGTTTTAGGGTAAGGGTACGGGTTAGGCTTAGCTGTTAGGGTTAGGTTTACGGTACGGGTTAGCGTTAGGTTTCGGGTTCGGTTATGGTTTAGGGTTAGGGTTAGGGTACAGGTTGGGGTTCGGGTAGGTTACGGGTTACGGTTAGGGTTAAGGTTAAGTTTAGGGTACGGGTTAGGGTTAGGTTTAGGGTTAGGGTACTGGTTAGGGTGAGGGTTAAGGTTAGGGTACGGGTTAGTGGTATGGTTAGGTTTAGTGTTAGGGTTAGGGTACGGGTTAGGGTTAGGGTTAGGTTTAGGGTTAGGGTACTGGTTAGGGTTAGAGTTAGAGTTAGGGTTAGGGTACTGGTTAGGCTTAGGTTTAGGGTTAAGGTTAGGGTTAGGGTTACAGAAACGTTTAGCGTAAGTGTTAGCGTCATGGTCGGGTTACGGTTATGGTTAGGGTATGGGTTAGAGTACGGGTTAGGGTATGATTAGGGTTAGGGTTAGCGTTAGTGTTAAGTTACGGATTAGGGTTAGGGTACAGGTTAGGATACGATTTAGGATACGGGTTAGGGTATGGGTTAGGTGTAGGGTTAGGGTGAGGGATAGGGTATGGTTGAGGTTTAGGGTTAGGGTTCGTGTACGGGTTAGGTTTAGGGTACTGATTACGGTTAGGTTACGGGTTAGTGTTAGGGTTAGGGGACGGGTTAGGGTTAGGTTTAGGGTTAGGGTAAGTGTTAGGATTAGGGTACGGGTTAGTTTTAGGGTTAGGTTTATGGTATGGGTTAGTGTACGGGTTAGGGTACTGGTTAGGGTACGGGTTAGATTTTAGGGTTAGTGTTACGGAAAGGGTTAAGTTTGGGGTTAGGGTACGGGTTAGGGTTAGGCTTAGGGTTAGGGTTAGTGTACGGCTTAGGGTTAGTGTTAGGGTACGGTTTAGGGATGGGTTACGGGTTAGGTTTTGGGTTAGTGTTTGGTTTAGGGTAAGGGTATGTGTTAGGGTTAGTGTGAGTGTTAGGGTTACGGTTAAGGTACGGTAAGGGTTAGGGGTAGCGTTAGGGTAAGGGTAGGGTACGGGTTAGGGTTAGGTTTAGGGTACGGCTTAGGGTTAGGGTATGGTTAGGGTTAGGGTCAGGGTTAGGTTACGGGTTACGGTACGGGTTAGGGTTAGTATTACGGTTAGGTTACTGGTTAGGGTTAGGGTTAGGGATAGAATACAGTTTAGGGTTAGTATTAGGGTTAGGGTTAGGGTTAGGATTCGGATTATAGTTAGGGTTAGGGTGACGGTACGGGTTAGGTTTAGGGTACTGGTTAGGTTTAGGGTTAGGGTTAGGGTACGGGATAATGTTAGGGTTAAGGTACGGGTTAGGCTTAGGGTTAGGTTACGGGTTAGAGTTAGGGTTAGGGTGAGGGTACGGGTTAGGGTTAGTGTACTGGTTTGGTTTAGGGTTAGGGTAAGGGTACGCATTAGGGTTAGTGTTAGGGTTCGGGTTAGGGTACAGGTTAGTTATTGTGTTAGGTTTAGGGTTAGGTATAGTGTACGGGTTCGGGTTAGGGTTAGTGTACGAGTTAAAGTTAGGGTTAGGGTGAGTGTACGGGTTAGCAGTAGGGTTAGGGTTAGGGTTAGGGTTAGGTTACGGGTTAGGGTTACGTCTGGGTACGGCTATAGGGATGGGTTACGGGTTAGGGTTTGCGTTAGTGTTAGGTTTAGGGTTAGGGTACAGGTTAGGGTTAGTGTTAGGTTTAGGGTTAGGGTACGGCTCAGGGTTAGGGTTAGGGTACGGGTTAGGGTTAGTGTTAGGTTTAGGGTTAGGTTACGGCTCAGGGTTAGGGTTAGGGTACGGGTTAGGGAAGGGTTTAGGGTACGGGTTAGTGTATGGGTTAGGGTACAGGTTACGGTACAGGTTAGGATATGGGTTAGCGTACGGATTAGGGTTACGGTTAGGGTATGGGTTACGGTTAGGTTTAGAGTTAGTGTTAGGTTAAGGGTACAGGTTGGGGTACGGGTTAGGGCATAGGTTAGGGTTAGGGTTAGGGGACGGGTTAGGGTATGGTTTAGTGTTCGGATTAGGGTTAGGGTTTGGGTTAGGGTTAAGTTATGGTTTAGGGTAGGGTACGGGTTAGGGTAGGGTTTCAGGTACTGTTTAGGGTTAGGGTTAAGGTACAGGTTGGGTTTAGGGTTAGGGTAAGTGTATGGTTTAGGTTTAGTGTTAGGGTTAGGTTTAGGGTACTGGTTAGTGTTTTGTTGAGGGTTAGGGTTAGGGCACGGGTTAGGTTTAGGGTACTGATTACGGTTAGGCAACGGGTTAGGGTTAGGGTTAGGGTTAGGTTTAGGCTACGGTTTAGGGTTAGGGTACGGGTTAGAGTTAGGGTACAGGTTAGGGTTAGGTTTAGGGTACGGGTTAGGGTTAGTGTTAGGTTACGGGTAAGGGTTAGGGTTAGGGTTAGGGTACGGTTTAGTGTTAGGTTTAGGGTTAGGATACGGATTAGGGTAAGGTTTAGGGTACGGTTTAGGATACGAGTTAGGGTTAGGGTTAGGGTTCGGTTTAGTTTTACAGTTAGGATTAGGGTACAGGTAAGGATTAGGGTTAGGGTACTGGTTAGGGTTAGGGTTAGGGTTAGGTTTAGGGTTAGGTTTAGGGTACAGGTTAGGGTTATGGATAGGTATAGGGTATGGGTTAGGGTTAGGGTTCGGTTTACGGTACGGTTTAGGGTTAGGGTACTGGGTAGGGTTAGGGTCAGTGTTAGGGATGGTTTAGGGGTAGGGTTAGGGTTAGAGTGCAGTTTAGGGTTAGGGTGGGTAGGGTAAGGGATAGGATAGGTTTCGGGTTAGGGTACTGGTTATGGTTAGGGTTAGGTTAGGGTTAGGGTTAGTGTTAGGATACGGGTTTCGGTTAGGGTTAGGGTTAGGTTTAGTGTACGGGTTAGGTTTAGGGTTAGGGTTAGTGTTAGGGTACGGATCAGGTTTATGGTTAGGATTAGGGTACGGGTAGGGTTAGGCTTAGGGTTAGTGTACGGGTTAGGGTTAGGGTTAGGGTTAGGTTTAGAGTTAGGGTTAGGGTATGGGTTAGGCATATGGTTAGGGTTAGGGTTAGGTGTAGGGTACAGGTTATGTTTTGGGTTAGTGTACGGGTTAGGTTTAGGTTTAGGGTAAGGGTACGGGTTAGGTTTAGGGTTAGTGTTAGGTTATGGGTTAGGGTTAAGGTTTGGTTAGGGTTAGGGTTAGTGTTAGGTTATGGGTTAGGGTTAAGGTTAGGGTTAGGGTTAGGGTTCTCGTTAGGGTTAGGGTTAGGATAAGGGTACGGTTTAGGGTTAGGATAAGGTTTAGTGTTAGGGTTAAAGTACGGGTTTGTGTTAAGGTGAGTGTACAGGTTAAGGTTAGGGTTAGGATTAGGGTTCGGTTACGGGTCAGGATTAGGGCTGGGTACGGGTTAGGGTACGGGTTAGGGTTTGGGACAGGTTAGGGTTAGGGAGAGGGTTAGGGTAGTGGTTAGGGTTTGGGTTAGGGTTAGGGTTAGGGTAGGGGTTAGGGTTAGGGTTAGGGTTAGGGTACGGGTTACCAATAGGGTTAGGGTAAGGGTTAGGTTTAGTGTACGGGTAAGGGTTAGGGTTAGGGTACGGGTGAGGGTTAAGGTTAGGGTTAGGCTTAGGGTTAGGGTACGGGTTAGTTTTAAATTTATGGTTAGGGTTAGGGTACTCGTTAGGGTTAGGTTTAGGTTACGGGTTAGGGTTAGAGTAAGAGCTAAGGTTAGGGTCCGGGTTAGGGTTAGGGTACGGTTTAGGGTTAGGGTTAGGGTTAGGGTACTGGTTTGGTTCAGGGTTAGGGTTAAGGTATGGGTGAAGGTTAGGTTTAGGGTTAGGGTTAGGTTACAGGTTAGGGTTAGGGTTATGCTTAGGGTACGGGTTAGGGTTAAGGTTAGTGTTAGGGTACTGGTTAGGGTTAGGTTTTGGGGATGGGTTACGGTTAGAGTAAGGGTTAGGGTTAGGGTACGGGTTAGGGTTAGGGTACAGTTTAGGGTTAGGGTTAGTGTTAGGGTACTGCTTTGGTTTAGGGTTAGGGTAAGGTACACGTTAGGTTTAGGGTTAGGGTACGTGTTAGGTTTAGGGTTAGGGTTAGGGTTAAGGTACTGGTTAGGGTTAGGGTTAGGGTAGGAGTTAGGGTTAGGGTTAGGGTTAGGTTTAGGGTACGGGTTAGGGTTAAGGTTAGGGTTAGGGTTTGGGTTAGCGTTAGGGTACGGGATAGCAATAGGGTTAGGGTTAGTGTTAGGGTTAGTGTACGTGTAAGTGTTAGGGTTAGGGTTAGTGTTAGGCTTCGGGTCAGGGTACGGGTTAGTGTTAAGTTTATGGTTAGGGTTAGGGTACTCGTTCGTGTTAGGTTTAGTGTACGGGTTAGGGTTAGAGTAAGAGTTAGGGTTAGGGTACGGGTTAGGGTTAGGGTTAGGGTACGGTTTAGCAGTAGGGTTAGTGTTAGGGTTAGGTTGTGGGTTAGGGCTAGGGTACTGGTTAGGGTTAGGTTTTGGGGATGGGTTACGGTTAGAGTAAGGGTTAGGGTTAGGGTACGGGTTAGGGTTAGGGTACAGTTTAGGGTTAGGGTTAGTGTTAGGGTACTGCTTTGGTTTAGGGTTAGGGTAAGGTACACGTTAGGTTTAGGGTTAGGGTACGTGTTAGGTTTAGGGTTAGGGTTAGGGTTAAGGTACTGGTTAGGGTTAGGGTTAGGGTAGGAGTTAGGGTTAGGGTTAGGGTTAGGTTTAGGGTACGGGTTAGGGTTAAGGTTAGGGTTAGGGTTTGGGTTAGCGTTAGGGTACGGGATAGCAATAGGGTTAGGGTTAGTGTTAGGGTTAGTGTACGTGTAAGTGTTAGGGTTAGGGTTAGTGTTAGGCTTCGGGTCAGGGTACGGGTTAGTGTTAAGTTTATGGTTAGGGTTAGGGTACTCGTTCGTGTTAGGTTTAGTGTACGGGTTAGGGTTAGAGTAAGAGTTAGGGTTAGGGTACGGGTTAGGGTTAGGGTTAGGGTACGGTTTAGCAGTAGGGTTAGTGTTAGGGTTAGGTTGTGGGTTAGGGCTAGGGCTTGGTACGGGTTAGGGTACGGGTTAGGGTTAGTGTTAGCGTTAAGTTATGGGTTAGGTTTAGGGTTAGGGTTAGGCTGAGGGTACGGGTTAGGGTTAGGATTAGGATTAGGGGGGATCCCTGGGTGGCGCAGCGGTTTGGCGCCTGCCTTTGGCCCAGGGCGCGATCCTGGAGACCCGGGATCGAATCCCACGTCGGGCTCCCGGTGCATGGAGCCTGCTTCTCCCTCTGCCTATGTCTCTGCTTCTCTCTCTCTGTGTGTGACTATCATAAATAAATAAAAATTAAAAAAAAAACCTATAAAAAAGGATTAGGATTAGGGTACTGGTTATGGTTAGGGTTAGGTTTAGTGTACGGGTTAGGGTTAGGGTTATGGTTCGTGTTAGGGTACGGGTTAGGGCTAGCGTTAGGTTAAGTTAGGGTTAGGTTTAGGGTTAGTGTTAGGGTTAGGGTTATGGTTAGGGTTAAGGTACTGGTTTCGTTTAGGGTTAGGGTTAGGGTACCGGTTAGGTTTAGGAATAGGTTTAGTGTTAGTTTTAGGGTACGGGTTAGGGTACGGTTTAGGTTTAGCGTTAGTGTACGGCTTAGGGTACGGGTTAGGGTTAGGGTTGGTACGGATTAGGCTTAGGGTTAGGGTAAGGGTACACGTTAGTGTGGGTTAGTGTACAGGTTAGAGTCAGGGTAAGGGGTAGGGTTAGGGTACTGGTTAGGGTTAGGGTGCGGGTAAGGGTAGGGGTTATGGTTAGGGTTAGGTATAGGTTTAGGGTTCAGGTAAGGGTTAAGGTTAGCGTTAGGGTTAGGGTTAGGTTCAGCGTTAAGGTACGGGTTAGGGTTACGGTTAGGGAACGGGTTAGGGCACGGGTCAGGGTTAGTCTTAGGGTTAGGGTTAGTGTACGGGTTAGCAATAGGGTTAGGGTTAGGTTTAGTGTACGGGTTAGGGTTAGGGTACGGGTATGGGTTAGGGTTAGGGTAAGGGTTCGGGTTAGGGTTAGGGTTAGGGTACGGGTTAGGGTTAAGGTTAGTGTTAGGGTACTGGTTAGGGTTAGGGTTAGGGGACCGGTTACAGTTAGATTAAGGTTTAGGGTTAGGGTACGGGTTAGGGTTAGGGTGAGTGTACAGGTTAGGGGTAGGGTTAAGGTTAGGGTTAGGTTACGGTTACCGTTAAGGCTGGGTACGGGTTAGGGTACGTTTTAGGTAACGGGTTAGGGTTAGGGTACGGGTTAGGTTGAGATTACGGGTTATGGTTAGGGTTAGGGTACGGGTTAGTGTGAGAGTTAGGGTTAGGGTTAAGGTTAGGGTTAGGGTTAGTGTATGTGTTAGGGGTAGGGTTAGTGTTATGGCTAGGTTACGGGTTAGGGTTAGGGATAGGAACGGGTTAGGGTAAGGGTTAGGGTACTGGTTAGTGTTATGGTACAGGTTAGGTTTAGTGTTAGGGTTAGGGTACAGGTTAGGGTACGGGTTAGGGTTATGGTAAGGGTACGCATTAGGTTTAGGGTTAGGTTTAGGATTAGGGTACTGTTTAGGGTTAGGGTTAGGGTTAGGGTTAGGGTTAGGGTAGGGGTTAGGGGTAGGGTTAGTGTTAGGTTTAGGGTACGGGTTAGGGTTAAGGTTAGTGTTAGGGATAGGATTAGGGTTAGCGATAGGGTACGGGTCAGGGTTACGGTTAGGTTACAGGTTAGGGAACGGGTTAGGGTTAGTGTTAGGGTTAGGGTTAGTGTACAGTTTAGCAATAGGGTTTGGGTAATGGTAAGGTTTAGTGTACGGGTTATGTTTAGGGTCAGGGTACGGGTTAGGGATAGGGTTAGGATAAGGGTACGGGTACGGGTACGGGTTAGGGTTAGGATACGGGTTAGGTTTAAGGTTAGGGTTAGATTTAGGGTACTGGTTAGGGTTAGGGTTAGTGTATGGGTTAGGGTTAGAATACGGGTTAGGGGGATCCCTGGGTGGCGCAGCGGTTTGGCGCCTGCCTTTGGCCCAGGGCGCGATCCTGGAGACCCGGGATCGAATCCCACGTCGGGCTCCCGGTGCATGGAGCCTGCTTCTCCCTCTGCCTGTGTCTCTGCCTCTCTCTCTATCTCTCTGTGACTATCGTAAATAAATAAAAATTAAAAAAAATTTAAAAAAAAGAATACGGGTTAGGGTTAGTGTAAGGGTTAGGGTTAGGGTACGGGTTAGGGTTAGGGTGCATGTATGGGTTAGCAGTAGGGTTAGGGTTAGGGGATAGGTTACGGGTTAGGGTTAGGGCTGGGTACGGGTTAGGGTACCGGTTAGGATTAGGGTAGGGGTGTTAGGGTTAGGGTTAGGGTTAGGGTGAGGTTACGGGTGAGGTTAGGGTTAGGGTTAGGATACGGGTTAGGGTAAGGGTTAGGGATAGTGTTAGGGTTAGGGTTAGGGTACGGGTCAGAGTTAGGGTTGGGGTTAGGGAACAGTTTATGGTTAGGGTGAGGGTAAGTGTTAGCGTAGTGGTTTTGTTTAGGGTTATGGTTAGGGTACGGATTAGGTTTAGGGGAAGGTTTAGGGTACGGTTTAGGGTACAGGTTAGGGTTGGGGTTAGTGTATGACTTAGCGTACGGGATAGGGTTAGGTTTAGGGTACGGATTATGATTAGGGCTAGGGTAAGGGTACGCATTAGGGTTAGGTTTAGAGCATGCTGTAGGGTTCGGTTTCGGGTTAGGGTTAGGGTAAGGTTTAGGGTACTGGTTAGTGTTAGGTTTAGGTTTAAGATAGGGGTCAGGGTTACGGTTAGGTTTAGGTTTATGGTACGGGTTAGGGTTAAGGTTAGGGATAGGGTTAGGGTTAGGTTTAGCATTAGGGTACGGGTTAGGGTTACGGTTAGGGTACGGGTTAGGTTTAGTGTTAGATTTAGATTTAGGGTACGGGTTAGCAATAGGGTTAGGGGTAGGGTTAGGGTTAGGGTTAGGGTACGGGTCAGGAATAGACTAAGGGTAGGGTTAGGGTATGGGTTAGGGTTAGGGTTAGCGTACGGGTACGCAATAGGTTTAGGGTTAGGGTTAGGGTTATGGTATGTTTTAGGGTTACGGTTAGCATTAGGATTCGGTTTAGGTTTAGGTTTAGGGTTAGTGTTAGGGTTAGGTTTAGGGATAGGTTGAGGGTTAGGGTAGGGTAAGGATACGTGTTAGGGTTAGGGTTAGGGTGAGTGTTAGGTTTAGGGAACGGGTTAGGGTTAGAGTATGGGTTAGGGTTAAGTTTAGGGTTAGGGTTAGGGTTAGGATACGGATTAGGTTTAGGGTTAGGGTATGGGTTAGGCCTAGGGTTAGGATTAGGGTATTGGTTAGGGTTAGGGTTAGGCTTAAGTTTACGGTACAGGCTAGGGATAGGGTTAGGGTTAGTTTTAGGGTACTCGATTGGGTTATAGTTAGGGTTAGGGTACGGGTTGGTGTTATGGTTAGGGTAAGTTTAGGGTTAGGGTTAGGGTACGGGTAAGGGTCAGAGTTAGGGTTATGGGTAGGATACGGTTTAGGATTAGGTTTAGGGTTAGGGAATGGGTTAGGGTATGGGTTAGGTTTAGGGTTATGGTACGGATTTGGGTAGGCGTTAGGATACGAGTTAGGGTTAGGGTATGGATTAGGGTTAGGGTTAGGTTTAGGGTTAGGGTCAGGATTAGGGATAGGGTTAGGGTTAGTGTACGTGTTAGGGTTAGGGTTAGGGTTAGGGTCTAGTGTTAGGGTTCGGATACGGGTTAGTGTTAGGGTACGAGTTAGGGTTAGGTTTAGTGCTCGGGTAATGTTTGAGCTTCGTGTTAGGTTTAGGGTACCGGTACGGGTTAGGGTTAGGGTACTGGTTAGGGTTAAGTTACCGGTTAGGGTTAGGTTCAGGGTTAGTTTTACAGACGGGTTTGGTTTAGGGTTAGGTTTAGGGTTAGAGTACGGGTTAGGGTTAAGGTTATGGAACGTTTACGGGGTAGGTTAGGGTTAGGGTTAACGTACGGGTTAGGGTTAGGGTTAGGGTTATGGTACTGGTTAGGATTAGAGTTAGGGTAAGGGTTAGGGAACGGGTTGGGGTTAGGTTTAGGGTTAGGGTTAGGGTACATTTTAGGGTAGGGTACGGGTCAGGGTAAGGTTTAGGTTTTGGGTTAGGGTACGGGTTAGGATATGAGTTAGCGTTAGGGTTAGTGTACTGGTTAGGGTTAGTGTTAGGGTACGGGTTAGGGAAAGGGTTAGGGTTAGGGTTAATGTACTGCTTAGGATTAGGGTTAGGGTTCGATTATGGGTTAGGGTTTGGTTTCGGGTTTGTGTTAGGGTACAGTTTAGGGGTAGCGTTAGGTTAGGGTTAGGTTACGGGTTAGGGTTTGGGTCAGGGTTAGGTTAGGTTTAGGGTTAGGTTACAGGATAGGCTTAGGTGACGGGTTATGGTTTGGGTTAGAGTACTGTTTAGGGTTAGGGTTAGGGTTAGGGAACGGCTGAGGTTTAGGGATAGGGTACATGTTAGGGTTAGGGTTAGTGTTAGAGTACAGGTTAGGGTTAGCGTAAGGGTTATGGTATAGGTTAGACGTAGTGTTAAGTTTAGGATTAGGATTAGGGTACGGGAAAGGTTAGTGTACCGGTACGGGTTAGGGTTAGGGTTATGGTTAGGGTACGGATAAGGGTTAGGGTTAGGGTTAGGGTACTGGATAGGGGTAGAGTGAGGGTTAGGGTTAGGGTATGGGTACGGGTTACGGTTAGGGTTAGGGTACGGGTTAGGGTTAGGGTTAGGATACGTGTTAGGGTTAGGTTAGGTTACGGGTGAGGGTTAGGGTTACGGTGAGGGTTACGGTTTGTGTATGTGTTTGGTTTAGGGTTAGGCTTCGGGTAAGGGATAGGGTACGGCTTTGGGTACGGGTAAGTGTTAGGGTTAGGGTTAGCTACAGGTGAGGCGTAGGGTTATAGATAGGGTTGGGGTTAGGGTACGGGTTAGGGTTACTGTTAGGGTACGGGTTAGGGTTAGGTTACGGGTACGGGTTAGGGTTAGGTTTAGGGTACGGGTTAGGGTACCAGTAGGGTTAGGGTTAGGGTTAAAGTACTGAGTACGGTTAAAGTTAGTGTTAGGGTTAGTGTACGGGTTACGGTGAGGGTTAGGGTTAGGGTACGGGTTAGCGTTAGGGTACAGGTTAGGTTTAGGGCTAGGGTTAGGGTTAGTTTTAGGGTTAGGGAACGGGTTAGGGTGAGGGTTAGGGTACGGGTTAGGGTAACGGTACTGGTTAGGGTTAAGGTAAGGGTTAGTGTAAGGAACGGGTTAGGGTTAGGGTTAGGGTTAGGGTACTGGTTAGGTTTAGGGCTAGGGCTAGGGGACGGGTTAGGGTTAGGGTTATGCTTAAGGTTAGGTTTAGGGTATGGGTTAGGGTTCGGGTTAAGTTACCATTTAGGGTTAGGGTTAGGGTTAGGGTTATGGTTAGGGTTAAGGTTAGTGTATGGATGAGGGTTAGGTTTAGGGTTAGGGTTAGGGTACTGGTTAGGGTTAGGGTTAGGGTTAGAGAAAGGGTTAGAGTAGGGTTACGGTTAGGCTTAGGGTACGGTTTAGGGTACGGGTAAGGGTTAGGGTTTAGGGTACGGGTTAGGGTTAGGGTTAAGTTACCGTTTAGGCTTAGGGTTAGGGTTATGGTTAGGGTTAAGTTTAGTGTACGGATTAGGGTTAGGTTTAGGGTTAGGGTTAGGGTACTGGTTAGTGTTAGGGTTAGGGTTAGAGAAAGGGTTAGAGTACCGGTTACGTTAGGCTTAGGGTATGGGTTAGGGTACAGGTACGGGTGAGGGTTAAGGTTAGGGTTAGAGTAAGGATTAGGGTACGTGTTAGGCGTAGGGTTAGGGTTAGTGTTAGCTTTAGGGTACGGGTTAGGGTTAGGGTTAGAGTTCGCGTTTGGGTTACTGTTAGGGTACAGGTAGTGTTAGGGTTAGGTTTAGTGTACGGGTGAGGGTAAGGGTTAGGGTTAGGGTTAGTGTTAGAGAAGGGGTTAGGGTTAGGGTTAAGGTTAGGGTTAGGGTTAGCGTTAGTGGTAGGGTTAGGTTTAGGGTACAGGTTAGTGTTAGGGTTAGGTTTAGGGGTTAGTGTTAGGGTTAAGATTAGGGTATGGGTACAGTTAGGGTTAGGGTTAAGGTACTGATTAGGGTTAGGGTTAGAGTAAGGTTGTGGTACGGGTTAGGGTTAGGGTTAGGGTTAGGGTACTGGTTAGGGTTAGGGTTAGGGTACGGGTTTGGGTTAGGTTTAGGGTATGGGTTAGGGGTAGGGTTAGGGTTACGGTTAGGGTACTCGTTTGGTTAAGGTTTAGGGTTAGGGTAGCGGTTAGTTTTAAGTTTAGGGTTAGGGTTAGGTTTAGGGTACGTGTTAGGGTACGGGTTAAGGTTAGGGTTAGGGTACGGGTTAGGGTACGGGTTAGGGTTAGGCTTAGTGTTAGTGTTAGGGTTAGGGTACGGGTTAGCAATAGGGTTAGGGTTAGGGTTAGGGTAAGGTTATGGGTTAGGGTTAGGGTTAGGATTAGGGTTAGGGTATGGGTTAGGTTTAGGGTACTGGTTAGGGTTAGAGTTTGGGTTATGGTTAGGGTACTGGGGAGGGTAAGGGTTATGGTGAGGGTACTGGTGAGGGTTACGGTTAGCGTTAGGGTAAGTGTACGGGTTAGGATTAGGGTTAGGGTACCGTTTTGGGGTAGGGTTAGGGTTAGGGTACTGGTTAGGGTTAGGATTAGGGTGCGGGTCCTGGAGCAGGTTAGCGTTAGGGTTAGGGTAAGTGTATGGGTTAGGGTTAGGGTTAGGCTTAGGGTACGGTTTAGGGTTAGGGTTAGGGTTAGGTTTAGGCTAGGGGTTAGGCTTAGGGTTAGGGTTAGGATTAGGTTTAGGGTACGGTTCAGGGTTAGGGTTAGGGTTAGGTTTAGGGTATGGGTTAGCAATAGGGTTAGGGAAAGGGTAAGGTTTAGGGTACGGGTTAGTTTTAGGGTTAGGGTAGGGTTTAGGTTTAGGGTTAGGGTTAGGGTTAGGTTTAGGCTAGGGGTTAGGCTTAGGGTTAGGGTTAGGGTTAGGTTTAGGGTACGGTTCAGGGTTAGGGTTAGGGTTAGGTTTAGGGTATGGGTTAGCAATAGGGTTAGGGAAAGGGTAAGGTTTAGGGTACGGGTTAGTTTTAGGGTTAGGGTAGGGTTTAGGTTTAGGGTTAGGGTTAGGGTTAGTTTTAGTATGGGCTAGGGTTAAGGTTAGGGTTAGGGATGGGGTACGGTTAGCAATAGGTTTAGGGTTAGGTTTAGGGTTAGGTTTAATGTTACGGTTAGGTTAAGGGTACGGGTTAGGGTTAGGGTAGGGGTTAGGGTTAGGATTAGGTTTAGGGTACGGGTTAGGGTTAAGTTTAGGGTTAGGGTTAGGGTACTGGTTAGCAATCGGTTTAGGGTTAGGGTTAGGGTGAGGTTTAGGGTACGGATTTGGGTTAGTGTTAGGGTAGGGGTAGGGTTAGGGTTAGGGGTAGGGTTAGGTAACGGGTTAGCAATAGGGTTAGGGTTAGGGTTAGGGTTAGGTTTAGGGTTAAGGTACGGGTTAGGGTTAGTGTTAGGATTAGGGTATGGGTTACGGTTAGGCTTAGGCTTAGGGTTAGGTTTAGGGTTAGGTTTCGGGTTAGGGTTAGGGTTAGGGTAGGGTAGTGGTTAGGGTTAGGTTTCCGGAACGGGTTAGGTTTTGGTTTAGGGTACGGGTTAGGGTACGGGTTAGGGTTAGGGTTAGGGTACGGGTTAGGGTAGGGTTTGGGTTAGGATTAGGGTTCTGGTTATGGGTAGGGTTAGGTTACGGGTTTGTGTTAGGTTTACAGTTAGGGTTAGAGTACTGGTTTGGTTTAGGTGTAGGGTAAGGTAACGTGTTAGGGTTAGGGTTACGGTACAGGTTAGGGTTAGTGTTAGGGTTAGGGTTAGGGTACGGGTAGGGGTTAGTGTACGGGTTAGGGTTAGGGTACCTTTTAGTGTACGGGTTAGGGTTAGGGTACTGTTGAGTGTTAGGTTTAGGTTATGGGTTAGGGTTAGGGTTAGGGTTAGGACTGGGTACGGGTTACGGTACAGGTTAGGGTACAGATTAGGGTTAGGGTACGGGTTAGGTTTAGTGTTAGGATTAGGGTACAGGTTAGGGTTAGGCTTAGGCTTAGGCTTAGGGTTAGGGTTAGGTTTCGGGTTAGGGTTAGGGTTAGGGTAGGGTAGTGGTTAGGGTTAGGGTTCGGGAACGGGTTAGGTTTTGGTTTAGGGTACTGGTTAGGTTTAGGTTTAGGGTTAGGGTACGGGTTAGGGTTAGTGTTAGAGTTAGGGTTAGGGTTAGGGTACGGGTTAGGGTTAGGGTTAGGGTTAGGGTAAGGTTACAGTTTAGGGTTAGGGTTAAGGTACGGCTTTCGGTACTTGTTAGGGTTAGGTTTAGGGTTAGGTTACGGGTTTGGGGTAGGTTTTGTGTACGGGTTACGTACGGGTAAGGGTTAGGTTTAGGGTACTGGTTAGGGCTGGGGTTAGGGTTAGGGTACGGATTAGGGTTAGGGTTAGGGTTAGTGTACGGATTAGGTTTAGGGTTAGGGTTAAGGTTAAGATACTGGTTAGGTTTAAGGTTAGGGTTAGGGTACGGGTTAGGGATAGGATTAGGTTTAGGGTTAGGATAAAGGTGAGGGTTAGGGTTATGGATAGGGTGTCGGTTAGGGTTAGTGTACGGGTTAGGGTTAATGTTAGGTTACGGGTTAGTGTTAGGGTTAGGGTTAGGGTTAGGGGTTAGGGTTAGGGTGCGGTATAGGGTTAGGTTTAGGGTGAGGGTTAGGGTACTGGTTTGGTTTAGGTTTAGGTTAAGGGTATGTGTTAATGTTCGGTTTAGTGTATGGCTTAGGTTTAGGGTTAGAGTTAGGGTTAGGGTCATGGTTTGTGTTAGGGTTAGGGTTAGGGTAGGGGTTAGGAGTAGGGTGAGGATTAGAGTACGGGTTAGGGTAAAGGTTAGGGTTAGGATTAGGGTTAGGTTTAGCGTTAAGGTACAGGTAAGGGTTAGGGTTAGAGTTAGCGTTAGAGCACAGGTTATGTTTACGGTTAGGGGACGGGTTAGGGTACGGGTTCGGGTTCGTGTTAGGTTACAGTTTAGGGTTACGGTTAGGGTTAGGGTTAGGGTTAGGGTAAGGTTCAGGGTTAGTGTTAGTGTTAGGGTACTGGTTTGGTTTAGGGTTAGGTTTAGGGTACGGGTTAGGTTTAAGGTTACGGTCAGGGTTAGGTTAGGGTACAGGTTAGGGCACGAATAGGGTTAGGGTTAGGTTTAGGGTACGGGTTAGGGTTAAGGTTAGGGATAGGGTAAAGTTTAGGGTTAGGGTAGAGATAAGGGTTACGGTTAGGTTACGGGTTAGTTTACGGGTTAGTGTTAGTGTTAGGGTTAATGTTAGGGTACGGGTTAGCAATAGGGTTAGGGTTAGGTTTACGGTACCGGTTAGGGTTAGGATAGGGTACGGGTTAGGGTACGGGTTAGGGTTAGGGTATGGTTACGGGTTAGGGTTAGGTTTAGGGTTAGGGTTAGGGTACGGGTTAGGGTTAAGGTTAGTGTTAGGGTTAGGGTACTGCTTAGGGTTAGGATTAGGGTTAGGGTACAGGTTAGGATTAGGGTTATTGTTAGGTTTAGGGTACAGGTTAGGTTTAGGGTTAGGGTAAGGTACGGGATAGGGTTAGGGTTAGGCTTAGGGTACTGGTTAGGGTTAGGGTTAGGGTACAGGTTAGGGTTAGGGTTAGGTCAAGGTTAGAGTACTGGTTAGGGTTTGGGTTAGGGTTAGGGTTAGGTTTAGGTTACGGGTTAGGGTTAAGTTTAGAGTAAGGGTTAGGTTTAGGGTTAGCGTTAGGGTACGGGTTAGGGTTATGGTTAGGGTATGGGTTAGGGTACGGGTTAGGGTTAGTGTTAGGATTAGGGTAAGGCTACGGGTTAGCAAACTGGTTAGGGTTAGGTTTAGGTTTAGTGTACGGGTTAAGGTTAGGGTTAGGATATGGGTTAGGGTTAGGGTTAGAGTAAGGATCGGGTTAGGGTTAGGGTTAGGGTAAGGGTTAGGGTACAGATTAGGGTTAAGGTTAGGGTTAGGGTTTGGGTACTGGTTAGGGTTAGGGTTAGGGTATGCGTTAGGGTTAGGGCAAGGGTTAGGGTTAGGGTACTGGTTAGGTTTAGGGTTAGGGTTAGTGTAGGGGTTAAGCTTAGGTTTAGGGTTAGGGAACGGGATAGGGTTAGGGTTAGGTTACGGGTTAGGGTTAGGGTACGGGTTAAGGTTAGGGTTAGGTTACGGGTTAGGTTACGGGTTAGGTTACGGGTTAGGGTTAGGGTTAGGGTACGGTTTAGGTTTAGGGTTAGGGTTAGGATTAGATACTGGTTTGTTAGGGTTAGGGTTAGTGTACGGGTTAGGGTTAGGGTTAGTGTTAGGGTACGGGTTAGGGTTACGCTTAGGTTACGGGTTAGGGTACGGGTTAGGGTTAGTGTTAGGAGAAGGGTAAGGGTACGGGTTAACAAAAGGGTTAGGGTTAGGTTGAAGTTTAGTGTACGTGTTAGGGTTAGGGTTAGGGTATGGGTTAGGGTTAGGGTTAGGGTTAGTGTTAGGGTTAGTGTTAGGGTACAGTTTAGGGTTAGAGTTAGGGTTAGGGTAAGGTACAGGTTTGCTTTACGTTTAGGGTAAGGGTACACATTAGGGTTAGGTTTAGGGTTAAGGTTAGGGTACGGGTTAGGGTTAGGGTACGGGTTATGGTTAGGGTACGGAAGAGGGTGAGGGTTAGCGTTAGGGTTTGGGTATGGGTTTCGGTACTTGTTAGGGTTAAGGTTAAGGTTAGGTTACGTGTAAGGGATAGGGTTAGGGTACGGGTTATAGTACGGGTTAGGGTTAGGTTTAGGGTACTGGTCAGGGTTAGGGTTAGTGTTATGGTAAGGATTAGGTTTAGTGTTAGGTTTAGGGTATGGGTTAGGATTTGGGATAGGGTTAGTGTCAGGGTACTAGTTAGGGTTAGGGTTAGGGTTACTTTAGCGTACAGGTTAGGGTTAGGTTTAGGGTTAGGTTTAGGGTTAGGACACGGATTAGTTTTAGGGTTAGGGTTAGGGTACGGGTTAGGGTTAGGGATAGTGTTAGGGTACTGGTTAGTGATAGGTTTACAGTTAGGGTACGGGATAGGGTTGGGGTCAGGGTTATGGTTAGGCTTAAGGTTAGGTACGGGTTAGGGTTAGGGTTAGGTTACCGGTCAGGTTTAGGGTTAGGGTTAGGGTTAGGGTATGGGTTAGGGTTAGGGTTAGGCCTAGGGTTAGGGTAGGATTTTGGGTTAGGGTTAGGGTTAGGGTTAGGTTTAGGGTATGGGTTAGGGTTAAGGTTAGGGTTAGGGTTAGGGTTAGGTTTAGCGTTAGGGTATGGGTTAGTGTTACGGTTAGGGTGCGGGTTAGGGATGGGTTAGGGTTAGTGTTAGGGTTAGGCTTACGGTACGGGTTAGCCATAGGGTTAGGGCTAGGGTTAAGTTTATTGTACAGGTTAGTGTTAGTGTTAGGGTTAACGTACGGGTTAGGGTTCGGGTTAGGGTAAGGGTACGGGTTAAGGTTAGGGTTAGGGTTAGGGTACGGGATAGGGTTAAGGTTAGGGTTAGGGTTAGGGTACTGGTTACAGTTAGGGTTAGGGTACAGGTTAGGCTTAGAGTAAAGGTTAGGGTTAGGGTTCGGGTAAGGCTTTGGGTACGGGTTAGTGTTAGGGTGAGTGTACGTTTTAGCAGTAGTGTTAGGGTTAGGGATAGGTTACAGGATAGGGTTAGGGCTGGGTACGGGTTATTGTACGGGTTAGGGTACGGGTTAGGGTACGATTATGGTGAGGTTACGGGTTAGGGTTACGGTCAGGGTTAGGGTTAGTGTACGGTTAGGGTTATGATTAGGGTTAGGGTACTGGTTAGCGTTAGTGTTAGGGTACGTGTTAGGGTTAGGGTAAGGGTTAGGGTTTGGTTACGGTTTGGGTTAGGGTTAGGGTAGGGTTAGGGTACGGTTTAGGTTTAGGGTTAGGGTAAGGGTTAGGGTACCGGCTTCGTTTAGGGTTAGGCTTAGGGTACAGGTTCGGTTTAGGGTTAGGTTTAGGGTACGGGTTAGGTTTAGGGTTAGGGCCAGGGTACGCGTTAGGGTAAGGGTTGAGAACGGGTTAGGGTTAGGGTTAGGGTACTGGTTAGGGTTAGTGTTAGGGTTAGTGTAGGGGTTAGGGTTAGTGTTACAGTTAGGGTTAGGGTACGGGTTAGCAATAGGGTGAGGGTTAGGGTTAGGTTTAGTGTACGGGTTAGGGTTAGGGTTACGGTACGGGTGAGGTTTATGTTTCGGGTAAGGGTACGCGTTAGGGTTAGGGTTAGTGTTAGGGTTAGGTTACGAGTTAGGGTTAAGTTTAGGGTTAGGGTACTGGTGAGGGTTAGGGTACAGGTTAGGGTTAGAGTAAGGGTTAGAGTTAGAGTACGGGTTAGGATTAGGGTACGGGTTAGGGTTAGGGTGAGTGTACGGGTTAGGGGTAGGTTTCGGGTTAGGATTAGGTTACGGGTAAGGGGTAGGGCAGGGTATGCGTAAGGGTATGGGTTAGGAAACGGGTAAGGGTTAGTGTACGGGTTAGGTTTAGGTTTAAGGATAGGGTACTGGTTAGGGTTAGGGTTAGGGTTAGGGTGAGGATTAGGGTTAGGGTTATCGTTAGGGTTAGGGTTAGTGTAAGGGTTAGGGTGATGGTACAGTTTAGGGTTTTGGTACGGCATAGGGTAAGAGTGAGGTTACGGTTAGGTTTAGGGTTAGGGTATGGGTTAGGGTACGGGTGAGGGTACGGGTTAGGGTTAGGTTTAGGGTCCTGGTTAAGGTTAGGGTTAGGGTTAGGGTACGCGTGAGCGTTAGGGTTTCGGTTAGGGTTAGGGTACCGGTTAGGGTTAAGGTTAGGGTTAGGGTTAGGTATAGGGTTAGCGTGAGGGTATGTGTTAGGGTCATGGTTAGGTTTTGGGTTAGGTTTAGGGTTAGGTTAAGGGTTAGGGTTAGGGTTAGCATACGGGTTACGGTACGGGTTAGGTTTAGGTATAGGGGAGTGGTTAGGGTTAGGGTTAGTTTTGGGGTACGGATTAGGGTTAGGGTTAGGGTACGGGTTAGGATTAGGATTAAGGTTAGGGTTAGGGTACTGGTTAGGGTTAGGGTGAGGGTTAGGGTACTGGTTTGGTTTAGGGGTAGGTTTAGGGTACGCGTTACGGTTAGGGTTAGTGTACGGGTTCGGGTTAGGGTTAGGGTTAGGGTACTGGTTACAGTTAGGGTTAGGGTTAGGATAGGGGTTCAGGTTAGGGTTAGGCTTAGGGTTAGGGTTAGGTTTGGCGTTAGGGTTAGGGTTAGGGTTAGGGTTAGTGTTAGGGTTAGGGTTACGGTACGGGTTAGCAATAGGGTTAGAGCTAGGGTTAAGTTTATTGTACGGGTTAGGGTTAGTGTTAGGGTTAGCGTTAGGATTAGGGTTTGGGTACGGGATAGTGTTAAGGTTAGGGATACGGTTCGGGTACTGGTTAGGGTTAGGGTTAGGGTTAGGGTTAGGGTACTGGTTTGGTTTAGGGTTAGGTTTAGGGTACGCGTTAGGGTTAGGGTTAGGGATCGGGTTCTGGTTAGGGTTAGGGTTAGGGTTAGGGTACGGGTTAGGGTTAAGGTTAGGGTACGGGTTAGGGTTAGGTTTAGGGTTAGTGTAAGGGTTAGAGTAAGTGTACAGTTTAGCAATAGGGTTAGGGTTAGGGTTAGCGTTAGAGTAAGGGTTAGGGTTAGGGAACCGGTTAGGGTTAGGGTACGGGTTCTGGTTAGGGTGAGTGTACATGTTAGCGGTAGGGTTAGCCTTAGGGTTTGGTTACGGGTTAGCGTTAGGCCTGGGTACGGGTTAGGATATGGGTTAGGGTACGGATTAGGGTTAGGGTACGGGTTAGGGTTAGAGTTAGGTTACAGGTTAGGGTTAGGGTTAGGGTTATGGTTAGGGTTAGGGTACTGGTTAGGTTTAGGGTTAGGGTATGGTTCAGAGTTAGTGCAAGGGTTAGGGTTTGGGGACGGGTTAGGGGTAGGGTACAGCTTAGGTTAAGGGTGAGGGTATGGGTTAGGTTTAGGTTTAGGGTTAGGGTTAAGGTACGGGTTAGGTTTAGGGTTAGGATACGGGTTAGGGTACGGGTTAGGTTTAGGTTTGGGTACTTGTTAGGTTTAGGGTTAAGGTTAGAGTACGGGTGAGGCTGAGGGTTAGGGTTAGGGTTAGGATTAGGGGGTACGGTTAGGGTTAGGGTTAGGGTGAGGTTACGGGTTAGGGTTAGGTTTAGGGTATGGGTTACGGTACTGGTTAAGGTTATGGTTAGGGTTAGGTTATGGGTTACGGTTAGGATTAGGGTACGGGTTACGGTACGTGTTAGGGTTAGGGTTAGGGTTACGGTACGTGTTAGGGTTAGGATTAGGGTTACGGTTAGGGTTAGGGTACTCTTTAGGTTTAGGGTTAGGGTTAGGGTTAGCGTAGAGGTTAGGGTTAGGTGTAGCGTTAGGATTAGGGTTCGGATACGGGTTAGGTTTAGGGTTAGGTTTAGGGTACGAGTTAGGGTTAGGGTTGGGTTAGGGTACTGGTTAGGGTTAGGGTTAGGGTTAGGGTACGGTTTAGGGTTAGGGTTAGGATTAGTTTTAGGGTACGGGTTAGGGTTAGCATTTGTTATGGCTTAGGGTTAGGGTTAGTGTTAGGGTTATGGTACAGTTTAACGTTAGGGTTAGGGTTAGGGTACTGCATTGGTTTAGCGGTAGGGTTAGGGTACTGATTAGGGTTAGGATTAGTGATAGTGTAGGGTTTAGGGTTAGTGTTAGTGTTAGGGTTAGGGTACGAGTTAGGGTACGGGTTAGGGTTAGGGTTAGGGCTGGGTACGGGTTAGGGTTAGGGTACGGATTCGGGTTAGGTTTAGGGTTAGGGTTAGGGTACGCGTTAGTGTTCAGGTTATGGTTAGGTTTAGGTTTAGGGTTAGGGTTAGGTTTAGGGTCGGAGTACGAGTTAGGGATAGGGTTAGTGATAGGGTTACGGTACTGGTTAGGGTTAGGTTTAGGGTAAGGGTACGGGTTAGTGTTAGGTTTGGATAGGGTTATGGTACGGGTTAGCGTTTGGGTTAGGGTTAGGTTACTGGTTAGGGTTAGGGTTAGGGTACGGGTTAGGTTTAGGGTTAGTTGACGGATTAGGGTTAGGGTTAAGGTTCGGATTAGTGTAAGGGTACGGTTAGGGTACGGGTCTGGGTTAGGGTTAGGGTACATGTTAGCGTTAGGGTTAGGGTAGGGTGAGGGTCAGGGTTAGGGATAGGGTACTGGTAAGGTTAGGGTTAGGGTTAGGGTAGAGTTTAGCGTTAGGTTTAGGTTTAGGGTTAGGGTTAGGATACTGGTTAGGTTTAGGGTTATGGTTAGGGTACGGGTTAGGGTTAGGGTTAGGGTATTGTTTAGGGTTAGGGTTAGGGTACTGATATGGGTTATGTTTAGCGTTAGGGTACTGGTTAGGGTTAGGGTTAGTGTTAGGGTACGGGTTAGTGTTAGGGTTAGGGTTAGGGACCCGTGAGGGTTAGGTTACGGGTTAGGGTTAGGGTTAGGGTATTGTTTAGTGTTAGTGTTAGGGTTAGGGTTAGGGTACTGGTTTGGTTTAGGGTTAGGGTAAGGGTATGCGTTAGTGTTAGGGTTAGAGTATGGGTTAGGGTTAGGGTTAGGTTTAGGGTTAGGGAACTGGTTAGGGTTAGGGTTAGGGTTAGGGTACCGGTTAGGGTTAGGATTTGGGTTAGGTTACGGGTTACGGTATGGTTTACGGTTAGGTTTAGGGTACTGTTTAGGTTTAGGGTTAGGCTTAGGGTTAGGTTTGGGTACTGGTTTGGGTTAGGGTTATGGGTTAGGGTTAGGTTAGGGTTAGGGTTAGTGTTAGGGTACAGTTTAGGGTTAGGTTTAGGGTAAGGGTACGGGTTAGGGTTAGGGTTAGGTTGTGTTATGGTTAGGGTTAGTGTATGCGTTAGCTTTAGGGTTAGTGTTACGGTTATGTTTAGGGTAGGTTACGGGTTAGGGTTAGAGTTAGGGTACTGGTTAGGGTTAGGGTTTGGGCTAGGGTATGCGTTAGGGTTAGGGTCAGGGTTAGGGTACAGTTTAGGGTGAGGCTTAGAGTTAGGGATAGGGTACAGTTTAGGGTACGGGTTAGTGTTAGGGTACGGGTTAGGGTTAGGATTAGTTAGGGTTTGGCTACGGTTTAGGGTTAGGGTTAGGGGTAGGCTTAGGTTTGGTACGGGTTAGGGTTAGGGTATGGGTTAGGGATAGGTTTAGGGTTACTATTAGGGTTAGGGTATGGTTTAGGGTAGGGTTAAGGTACTGGTTTGGTTTAGGGTTAAGGTTAGGGTATGGGTTAGGTTTAGGGTTAGGGTACAGCTTAGGGTACGGGTTTGGATTAGGTTTAGGGTACGGGTTAGGGTTAGTTTTAGGGTAAGGGTATGGGTTAGGGTTATGGTTAGTGTACAGGTTAGGGTTAGTGTCAGGGTTAAGTTTAGGGTACAGGTTAGGGTTAGGGTTATGTTTAGGGTAGGGGTTAGGTTTAGGTTTAGGGTTAGGTTTAGGGTACGGGTTGTGGTTAGGGTTAGGGTTAGGTTACGGGTTAGGGTTAGGGTTTGGATACGGTTTAGGGTTAGGGTTAGGGTTAGGGTTAGGGTTAGGTTTCGGGTTAGGGTTAGGGTAGGGTACGGGTTAGGGTTAGGGTTAGGTTTAGGGTTAGGATTTGGGTGAGGGTACGGGTTAGGGTACGGTTTAGTGTACAGGTTAGGCATAGTCCTAGGGTTAGGGTTAGGTTTAGGTTACGGGTTAGGGTTAGGGTTAGGTTAAGGTTTAGTGTTAGGGTTAAGGTACTGGAACGGATTAGGGTTAGGGTTACGTTAAGGGTTAGGGTATGGGTTAGGTTTAGGGTACAGTTTAGGGTTAGGGATAGGGATAGTGTATTGTTAGGGATAGGGTTAGGGTTAGGTTTAGGGTCCTGGTTAGGGTCAGGGTTAGTGTTAGGGTATGGGTCAGATTTAGGGTTAGGGTTCGGGTTGGGGTACGGGTTACAGTCAGGGTTAGGTTTCGAATACGGGATAGGGTTAGGGTTAGGGTACGAGTTAGGCTTAGGTTTAGGTTTAGGGTACCGGTTAGGGTTAGGGTTAGGGAACGGGTTAGGGTTAGAGTTAGGGGTACTCTTAGGATAATGGTTAGGATTAGTGTTAGTGTTAGGATACAGGTAAGGGTTTGGGTGAGGGTACGGATTAGGGTTAGGGTGACGGTTAAGGTTAGGATTAGGGTACGGGTTAGGATTAGGTTTAGGGTTATGGTACGGGTTAGGGTATGGGTTAGGGTACTCGTTAGGGTAGGGGTAAGTGTTTAGGGTTAGGGTTAGGGAAAGTGTTAGGGTTATGGTTAGGGTAAGGGTCCGGGTTAGGTTTAGCACTAGGGTTAGGGTTAGGGTACGGCTTAGGGTTCGAGTTAGGGTTAGGGTACGGTTTAGGGATAGGGTTCGGGTTAGGGTTAGGGTTAGAGTAAGGATTAGGGTACGGGTAGGGTTAGAGTTAGGGTTAGGGTACGGGTGAGTGTTATGGTTAGTGTTACGGTAAGGGTTAGGTTAAGGTTTAGGGTTAGGGTTACGGTTAGGGTACGGCTTAAGTTTAGGGTTAGGGTTAGCATACAGGTTAGGGTTAGGGTTAGGGTTAGAGAACCGGTTAGGTTTAGAGTTACGGTTAGGGTACGGTTTAGGGTTAGGGTTAGGGTTAGGGTACAGGTTAGGTTTAGTGTTAGGGTACTGGTAAGGGTTAGGGTAGGGTCTGGGTTAGGGTTAGTTTAAGGGTTAGGGTTAGGTTACGGGTTAGGGTTAGGGAGTGGCTTCGGGTAAGGGTGAGTTTACGAGTTAGGTTTAGCATTAGGGATAGGGTTAGGGTACTGGTTAGGGGTAGGGTTAGGGTATGGGTTAGGGTACGGTTTCAGGTTAGGGTTAGGGTTAGGGTATTGGATAAGGTAAGGGTTATGTTTAGGGTTAGGGTAAAGGTGAGGGTTAGGGTTAGTGTTAGGGTTAAGGTACGGGTATGGGTTAGGGCTAGGATTAGGTTACGGTTTAGGGTAAGGGTTAGGGTACGGGTTACGGTACGGGTTAGGGTTAGTTTTAGGGTACTGGTTAGGAATAGGTTTAGGGTTAGGGTACGTATTAGGGTAAGGGTTAGGGTTAGGGTACGGGTTAGGATTAGGGTTAGGGTTAGGGTTAGGGTACGGGTTAGGGTTAGGGTTAGAGTTAGGGTACTGGTAAGGGTTAGGGTTAGGGTACAGGTTAGAGTTAGTTTAAGGGTCAGGGTTAGGTTACGGGTTAGGGTTAGGGTACGGCGTCGGGTAAGGGTGAGGTTATGAGATAGGTTTAGCATTAGGGATAGGCTTAGAGTACTGGTTAGCGGTATGGTTAGGGTACAGTTTAGGGTACGGTATCGGGTTAGGGTTAGGATTAGGGTATTGGTTAGGGTAAGTGTTAGGGTTAGGGTTAGGGTAAAGGTGAGGGTTAGGGTTAGGTTTTGGGTTAAAGTACGGGTACGGGTTACGGTTAGGATTAGGTTACGGTTCAGGGTAAGTGTTAGGGTACGGGTTACGTTACGGGTTAGGTTAGTTTTAGGGTACAGGTTAGGAATAGGTTTAGGGTTAGGGTACGGATTAGGGTTAGGGTTAGAGTTAGGATTAGGGTACGGGTTAGGTTTAGGGTTAGGGTTAGGGTACTGGTTAGGGTAAGTGTTAGGGTTTGCATTAGGGTACAGGTTAGGGTTAGGTTTAGGGTTAGGGTTAGGGTAGAGATAAGTATAGGGTTAGGGTTAGGGTATGGGTTAGGGTTAGGGTAAGGGTTAGGTACGTGTTAGGGTTAGGGTACAGGTTAGGGTTAGAGTTAGGGTTACGGTACGGGTGAGGGTTAGGGTTAAGGTGCGGTTTAGGGTTAGGGTTAAGGTTAGGGTACGGTTAGGGTACGGGTTAGGGTTAGTGTTAGGGTTAGGTTTAGGGTTATGGTTATGGTTAGGGTTAGGATTAGGGTTACAGTTAGGGTAGTGGTTAGGGTACGGGTTAGGGTTAGTGTTAGGGTTAGGATAAGGGTACGGTTTAGCAGTAGGGTTAGTGTTAGGGTTAGGTTAAGAGTACTGTTTAGGGTGAGGGTTAGGGTATGGGTTAGGGTTAGGGTAAGGGTAAGGGTAAAGCTAAGGGTTAGGGTTAGGGTACGGGTTAGGGTTAGAGTACGGGTTGGAGTTAGGGTGAGTGTACGGGTTAGGATTAGGGTTAGGGATAGGGTTTGGGTACTTATTAGGATTAGTGTTAGTGTTAGGGTTAGGGTACGATTTAGCAATAGGGTTAGGGTTAGGGCTAGGTTTAGTGTACGGGTTAGAGTTAGGGTCAGGGTACAGGTTAGGGTTAGGGTATGGTACGGATTAGTGTTAGGTTTAGGGTAGGGGCTAGGGCACGGGTTAGGGTACTGATTAGGGTTAGGGTAGGCGTTAGGTTAAGTTACGGATTAAGGTTAAGTTTCGGATTAGGGTTAGCTTTATGGTTAGGGTATGAGTTGGGTTTAGGGATAGGGTTAGGGTCAGGGTATGGGTTAGGGGTCTGGTGAGGGTTAGGGTACTGGTTGGGTTAGGGTTTGGGTTAGAGTACGGGTTAGGTTTAGGGTATGGTACGGGTTAGGTTTAGCTTTAGGGTTACGTTTAGGGTTAGGATTAGTGTACTGGTTAGGGTTACGGTTAGGGTTAGGGTTAGGGTATGGGTTAGGGTTAATGTTAGAGTAGGGTACGGTTTAGGGTTAGGGTTAGGATTAGGTTACGGGATAGGGTTAGTTTTAGGGTACGGATTAGGTGTTGGTTTAAGGTTAGGGTATGGGTTAGGGGTAGTGTTAGGGTTAGGGATAGGGTACTGTTTGGCGTTAGTAGAAGGGTACACGTTAGGGTTAGGGTACGGCTTAGGGTTAGGGTTAGGGTTAGGGTTAGGGTAGTGGTCAGGGTTAGGGTTAGGGTACGGGTTAGGGTTAGTGTAAGGGTTAGGGGTAGGTTACGGGTTTGGGTTAGGGTATGGCTTTGGTTAAGGGTGAGGTTACGAGTTAGATTTAGCGTTAGGGATAGGGTTAGGGTACTGGTTAGGTGTAGGGATAGGGTACGGGTTAGGGTACGGTTTCGGGTTAGGGTTAGTGTTAGGGTATTGGTTAGGGTAAGGGTTAGGTTTAGGGTTAGGGTAAAGGTGAGGATTAGGGTTAGGGTTAGGGTATGGGTTAGGGTTAGGGTTAGGGTTAGGGTACTGTTAAGGGTTAGGGTTAGGGTACGGGTTAGGGTTAGTTTAAGGGTCAGGGTTAGGTCACGGGTTAGCGTTAGGTTACGCTTCGGGTCAGGGTGAGGTTAAGAGTTAGGTTTAGCGTTCGGGATAGGGTTAGGGTACTGGTTAGGGATAGGGTTAGGATACAGGTTAGGGTACGGTTTCGGGTTCGGGTTAGGGTTAGGGTATTGGTGAGGGTAAGGGGTAGGGTTAGGGTAAAGGTGAGGGTTAGGGTTAGGGTTCGGGTTAAGGTTCGGGTACGGGTCAGGGTTAGGATTAGGTTACGGTTTAGGTTAAGGGTTAGGGTTCGGGTTATGGTACGGCTTAGGGTTATTTTTAGGGTACTGCTTAGGAATAGTTTTCGGGTTAGGGTACGGATTAGGGTTAGGGTTAGGGTTAGGATACGGATTAGGGTTAGGGTTAGGGTACTGGTTAGGGGTAGGGTTAGGGTTTCGGTTAGGGTACAGGTTAGGGTTAGGGTTAGGGTTAGGTTAGAGATAAGGGTAGGGTTAAGGTTAGGGTACGGGTGAGGGTTAGGGTAAGGGTTAGGTACGTGTTAGGTTAGGGTTAGGGTACAGGTTAGGTTTAGGGTACAGGTGAGGGTTAGGGTTAGGGTTAGGGTACGGGTTAGTGTTACGGGTTAGTGTTAGGGTTAGGGTTAGAGTTAGGGTACTGGTTAGGGTACGGGTTAGGGTTAGTGTTAGTGTTAGGGTAAGGGTACGGTTAGCAATAGGGTTAGTGTTAGGGTTAGGTTAAGGGGACGGTTTAGGGTTGGGGTAAGGGTAAGGGTTAGGGTTAGGTTTAGGGTAGGGTAAGGGTAAGGGTTAGGGTTAGGGTTAGGGTTCGGGTTAGGGTTAAGATTAAGGTTAGGTTTAGGGTACTGGTTAGGGTTAGGGTTAGGGTACTGGTTAGGGTTAGATTCAGGGTTAGGGTTAGGGTACGGGTTAGGGTTAGAGTACGGGTTAGGGTTAGGGTGAGTGCACGGGTTATGATTAGGGTTAGGGATAGGGTTAGGGAACTTGTTAGGATTAGTGTTAGGGCTAGAGTTAGGGAACGGGTTAGCAATAGCGTTAGGGTTAGGGTTAGGTTTAGTGTACGTGTTAGGGTTAGGGTCAGGGTACAGATTAGCGTTAGGGTTAGGGTAAAATTACGGGATAGGGTTAGGGTTAGGTTTAGGGTTAGGGTACGGTTAAGGTGAAGTTTAGGGTTAGGTTTAGGGTACTGGTTAGGGTTAGGGTTAGGGTACGGGTTAAGGTTAGAGTAAGGGTTCGGGTTAGGGTACGGGTTTGGGTTAGGGTACGGGCTAGGGTTAGGTTGAGTGTATGAGTTAAGGGTAGGGTTAGGGTTAGGGTTAGGTTACGGTTTAGGGTTAGGGCTGGGTACAGGTTGGGGTACGATTTAGGGTACGGGTTAGGGTTAGGGTAAGGGTTAGGTTTAGGGTTAGTGTTAGGGTACTGGTTAGGTTTAGGATACGGGTAAGGGTAAGGGTAAGGGTTAGGTTTAGGGCTGGGTACGAGTTAGCGTTAGGGTACGGGAAAGGGTTAGGTTTAGGGTTAGGGCTAGGGTACGGCTTAGTGTTCGGGTTATGGTTAGGTTTAGGTGTAGGGTTAGTGTTAGGTTTAGTGTTAGAGTACGAATTAGGATTAGGGTTATTGTTAGGGTTAGGGTACTGCTTAGTGTTAGGTTTAGGGTTAGGGTACGGGTTAGGGTGATGGTTCGGGATAGGGTTAGGGTTAGGGTGCGGGTTAGCGTAAGGGTTAGGTTTAGGTTACGTATTAGGGTTAGGTTTAGGGTACGGTTTAGGGTTAGGGTTAGGTTAGGAGTTAGGGTACAGGTTAGGGATAGGGTGAGGGTACAGGTTAGGGTTAGGTTTAGGGTTAGGGTACTGTTTAGGGTGAGGGTTAGGGTTAGGGTACGTATCAGGGTTAGGGTACGGGTTAGGGTTAGGGTTAGGTTAGGGTTAGGATTAGGATACAGGTTAGGGTTAGGTTACGCTTTAGGGTTAGGGTTAGGGTTAGGGTACGCATTAGGGTTAGCGTTAGGATTAGGGTACTGTTTAGGGTGAGGGTTAGGTTTAGGGTACTGGTTAGGTTTAGGGTTATGGTTAGGTTTAGGGTACAGGTTAGGGTTAGGTTTTGGGTTAGGGTTTGGGATAGGGTGAGGGTTAAGGTTAGGGTTAAGGTTAGGGTTAGGTTACGGGTTAGGGATAGGGTTAGGATTCAGGTTAGGGTACTGGTTAGGGTTAGCGTTAGGCTTAGCATTAGGGTTAGGTTTAGGTTTAGGTTTAGGGTATGGGTTAGATTTAGGGTTAGGGTACGGATTAGGGTACAGGTTAGGGTTAGGTTTAGGGTTAGGGTTAGGGTTCGGGATAGGGTTAGGGTACGGCTTAGGGTTAGGGTGAGGGTACGGGTTAGGTTTAGTGTTAAGGTTAGGGTGAGGGTATGGGTTGGGTTAGGGTTAGGGTACTGGTTAGGGTTAGGATAGGATTCGGGTACGGGTGTGGGTTAGGTTAGGGTTAGAGTTAGGACATGTTAGGGTTAGGGTTAGGGTTAGGTTACGGGTTACGGTACGGGTAGTGTTAGGGTTAGGGTACGGGTTACACTTAGGGTGAGGGTTAGGGTTACGGTACGGGTTATGAATAGGGTTAGGGTTAGGGTTAGGGTACTGTTTAGGGTTAGGGTTAGGGTGATTGGTTAGAGTTAGGGTAAGGGTTAGGTTTAGGAGACTGGTTAGGGTCAGCGTTAGGGTTAGGGTATGGGTCACGGTTAGGGTTAGGGTCACTGTTGGGGTACGGGTTAGTGTTAGGGTTAGGTTTAGGTTACGGTTTTGGGTTAGGGAAGTGTACGGGTTAAGCTTAGGGTTAGGTTTAGGGTACCGGTTAGGGTTAGGTTTAGGGTTAGGGTTAGGTTTTGGATACGGGTTAGGGTTAGGGTTAGGGAACTGGTTAGGGTTAGGGTTAGGGTTAGTTTTAGGGTACGGGTGAGGGTTAGGTTTAGGGTACTGTTTAGGGTTAGGGTTAGGGTTAGGGTTCAGTTGAGGGTTAGGGTTAGGTTTAGGCTTAGGGTTAGGTTACGGTTTAGGGTTAGGGTTAGGGTCCGAGTTAAGTTACGGGTTAGGGTTAGGTTTAGGGTACTGGTTAGGTTAGGGTTAGGGTACGGATTAGGTTTAGGGTTAGGGTACGTGTTTGGATTAGGGTTAGCGTTAGGGTTAGGGTACTGGTTAGGGTTAGGGTTAGGGTGAGGGTACGGGTTAGGGTTAGGGTTAGGGTACGGGTTAGGTTTAGGTTTAGGGTTAGGGTACGGGTTAGGTTTAGGTTTAGTGTTAGGGTACGGTTTAGGGTTAGGGTTAGGGTACGGGTTAGGTTTAGGGTTAAGGTACGGGTTAGGTCTAGGTTTAGGTTACGGGTTAGAGTTAGGGTTAGGGTGAGGGTACGGGTTAGGGTTAGGGATAGGGTACTGGTTTGGTTTAGGGTTAGTCTACGGGTACGCGTTAGGGTTAGGGTTAGGGTTCGGGTTAGGGTACAAGTTAGTAATTGGGTAAGTTTTAGCGTTAGGTATACTGTATGGGATAGGGTTAGGGTTACTGTACGACTTACAGTTAGGGTAAGGGTACAGGTTGGGGTTAGGGTTAGGGTTAGGGTACGGGTTAGGGTTAGGGTGAGTGTACGGATTAGCAGTAGGGTTAGGGTTAGGGTTAGGTTACGGGTTAGGGTTAGGGCTGGGTTCATGTTAGGGTACGGGTTAGGGTACGGGTTAGGGTTAGGGTACGGTTTAGGGGCAGGGTTAGGTTTAGGTTAGGGCTTAGGGTTAGGGTTAGCATTAGGATTAGGGAATGGGTTAGATTTAGGCTTAGGGTTAGGGTACCGGTTAGGGTTAGGGTTAGGGTACGGGTTAGAGTAAGTGTAAGGGTTACGGTTTGGGTCCGTGTTCGGGTTAGGGTATGGCTTAAGGTAAGTGTGAGGGTCCTGGTTACATTTAGGGTTAGGGTTTGTGTTATGGTACTGGTTAGTGTTAGGGTTAGGGTACGGGTTAGGGTATGGGTTAGGGTTAGGGTACGCGTTAGGGTTAGCATTAGCGTTAGGTTTAGGGGTAGGGTACTGGTTTGTTTTAGGGTTAGGGCTAGGGTACGGGTTCGGTTTAGGGATAGGGTTAGGATTAGTTTTAGGGTACAGACTAGGGTACGGGTTAGGGTTAGGGTTAGGGTTAGGGTATGGCTTAGGGTACGGGTTAGGTTTAGAGTTAGGGTACGGGTTACGGTTAGGGTTAGGGTAAGTGTACGGGTTAAGGTTAGGGTTAGGGTATGGGTTTGGGTTAGGGTTAGGGTACTGGTTAGGGTTAGTGGTAGTTTAGGGTAGGCGTTAGTGTTAGTGTTAGGGTTCGGGTTAGGGTACGAGTTAGGGTTAGGGTTAGTGTTAGGGTTTGGTTACGGGTTAGGGTTAGGGTTAGGGTAAGGGTACTGTTTAGGGTTAGGGTTAGGGTTAGGGTATGCGTTAGGTTTAGGGTTAGGGTTTGGGTTAGGGTACGGGTTAGGGTTGGGGTGAGGGTTAGGGTACGGGTTAGGGTTAGAGTTAGGCTTAAGGTAGGGGTTAGGATTATGATTAGGGTTAGCGTTAGAGTTAGTGTTAGGGTTACGGTACGGGTTAGCGTTAGGGTTAGTGTTATGGTACGGGTGAGGGTTAAGTTTAGTGTATGGGTTAGGATACGGGTTAGGGTACTGATTAGGCTTAGGGTTAGTGTTAGGGTTATGTTACCGATTAGGGTTAGGGTACTGTTAGGGTACGGTTTAGGGTTAGGTTTAGGTTATGGGTTGGGTTTACAGTTAGGGTTAGGGTTAGGGTATGGTTTAGGTTTAGGGTTAGGGTTAGGGTATGGGTTAGGAATAGGGTACTGATTACGGTTAGGTGACGGGTTAGGGTAAGGGTTAGGGTTAGGGTAAGGGTTAGCCGTAGGTTTAGGATTAGGGTCCGGTGTAGGGTACGGGTTAGTTTTAGGGTTAGGTAACCGGTTAGGGTTAGGTTTAGGGTAAGGTTTAGGATTAGGGTACGGTTTAGGTTTAGGGTTAGGTTGTTGGTACGGGTTAGGGTATGGTTTAGGGTACGGGATAGGGTACGGGTAAGTGTTTAGGGTTTGTGTTAGGGAAAGGTTTAGGGTTGGGGTTAGTGTTAGGGTATGGGTTAGGGTACGGGTTAGGGATGGGTAACGGGTTAGGGTTTGCATTAGTGTTAGGTTTAGGCTTAGGGAACGGGTTAGGGTTACTGTTAGGTTTAGGGTTAGGGTACGCCTTATGGTTATGGTTAGGGTACGCGTTAGGGTAGGGTTTACGGTACGGGTTAGTGTATCGTTTAGGGTTAGGGTTAGGGTCCTGGTTATGGTACGGGTTAGGGTATGGGTTAACGTACGGATTAGGGTTAGGGTTAGGGTATGGGTTACGGTTAGGTTTAGAGTTAGTGTTAGGTTAAGGGTACGGATTGGGATACGGGTTAGGGTACGGGTTAGGGTACGGGTTAGGGTTAGGTTACGGGTTAGGGTACTAGTTAGGGTTAGGGTACTAGTTAGAGTTAGGTTTATGTTTAGGGTACAGGTTATGGTTAGGGTTAGGTTACGGTTTAAGGTTAGGGTTAGGGTTAAGGTACGGATAACGTTTAGGGTTAGGGTTAGAGTTAGGGTATGGGTTAGGGACAAGGTTAGGCGTAAGGTTAGGGTTTGGGTTAGGGTATGGGTACGGGTTAGGGTTAGGGTACGGGTACGGCTTAGGTTTAGGGTTAGGGTACGCGTATGGGTTAGGGTTAAGTTTAGGGTTAGGGTTATGGTTAGGGAATGTGTTAGGGTTAGGGTTAGGGTAAGGGTACAGGTTAGGGTTAGAGTAATTTTAGGTTTAAGTTTACGGTTAGGGTTAGGATACGGGTTAGGATAAGGGTTAGGTTAGGTCAGGGTTAGGATTTGGGTAAGGGTTAGGGTACAGGTTAGGGTTAGGATGAGGGTATGGGTTAGGGTTAGGGTGAGGGTATGGGTTAGGGTTAGGGTGAAGGTTAGGGTACTGGTTAGGGTTTGGGTTAGGGTTAGAGTTAGGGTAGGGGTTAGGGTTAGGGTTAGGGTTCGGGTTAGGGTTAGGTTTAGGGTAAGAGTTAGGGTTAAGGTTAGGGTTAGGGTTAGGGTTAGCGTTAGGGTACGGGTTAGCAATAGGGTTAGGGTTAGGGTTAGGTTTAGTGTATGGGTAACGGTTAGGGTTAGGGTATGGGGGAGCGTTAGGTTTAGGGTAAGGGTTCCGGTTAGGGTTAGGGTTAGGGTTAGGCTTTGAGTTAGTGTACGGGTTAGGTTTAAGTTTATGGTTAGGGTTAGGGTACTCGTTAGGGTTAGGGTTAGGGTACGGGTTAGCGTTAGAGTAAGGGTTAGGGTTAGCCTACGGGTTAGGGTTAGAGTGCGGCTTCGGGTAAGGGTGAGGGTACGGGTACTGAAGGGTTAGGGATAGGGATAGGTTATGTGTTAGGGTTAGGGTTAGGGTACGGGTTCAGGTACGGTTTAGGGTTAGGTTTAGGGTTAGGGTACTGCTTAGGGTTAGGGTTAGGGTTAAGGTATGGGTGAAGTTTAGGCTTAGGGTTAGGGTTAGGTTACGGGTTAGGGTTATGGTTAGGGATAGGTTACAGTTTAGGGTTATGGTTAGGGTACGGGTTACGGTACTGGTTAGGGTTAGGGTTAGGGTTAGGGTTAGTGTATGGGTTAGGTTTAGGTTTAGGGTACGGTTTACAGTACGGGTTAGAGTTAGGTTTACGGTACTGGTTAGGGTTAGGGTTAGGGTTAGGTTACGGATTAGGGTTATGGTTAGGGGTAGTGTACAGGTTAGGATTAGGGTTAGGGTTAGGTTTAGGGTTAGGGTACGGTTTAGGGTTGGGGTTAGGGTTAGGGTACTGGTTTGGTTTAGCATTAGGGTAAGGGTATGCGTTAGGGTTAGGGGTAGGGTACTGGTTAGGGTTAGGGTTAGGGTTAGGGTAGGGGTTAGGGTTAGGGTTAGGGTTAGGGTTAGGTTTAGGGTACGGGTTAGGGTTAAGGTGAGGGTTAGGGTTAGGGTTAGGTTTAGGGTTAGCGTTAGGGTCCGGGATAGCAATAGGTTTAGGGTTAGGGTTAGGTTTAGTGTACGGGTAAGGGTTAGGTTTAGGGTTAGGGTTAGGCTTCGGGTTAGAGTACGGGTTAGTGTTAAGTTTATGGTGATGTTTAGGGTACTTGTTAGGGTTAGGTTTAGGGTTCAGGTTCGGGTTAGAGTAAGGGTTAGGTTTATGGCACGGGTTAGGGTTAGGGTACGTGTGAGGGTTAGGGTGAGTGTACGGTTTAGCAGTAGGGTTAGGGTAAGGGTTAGGTTATGGGTTAGGGTTTGGGCTTGGAACGGGTTAGGGTACGGGTTAGGGTAAGGGTACGCGTTAGGGTTAGGGTTAGCATTAGGTTATGGTTATTTTTAGGTTTAGGGTTAGGCTTAGGGTACGGGTTACGGTTAGGGTTAGGGTAGAGTACTGGTTATGGTTATGGTTTGGTTTAGTGTACGGGTGAGGGTTAGGGTTATGTTTCGGGTTAGAGTACGGGTTAGGGTTAGTGTTAGATTATGGGTTAGGGTTAGGTTTAGGGTTTCTGTTAGGGTTAGGGTACGGTTTAGGGTTATGGTTATGGTTAGGGTTAGGGTACTGGTATCGTTTAGGGTTAGGTTTAGGGTACCCGTTACGTTTATGGTTAGGCTTATTGTTAGGTTTAGGGTACGGCTTAGGGTACGGTTTAGGTTTAGCGTTAGTGTACGGCTTAGGGTACGGATTAGGGTTCGGGTACGGATTACGGTTAGGTTTAGGGTAAGGGTACGCGTTAGGGTTAGGGTTAGTGTACTGATTAGGGTTAGGGTAAGGGGGAGGGTTAGGGTACTAGTTAGGGTTAGGGTGAGGGTTAGGGTAGGGGTTAGGGTTACGGTTAGGGTTAGGTTTAGGGTACTGATTAGGGTTAAGGTTAGCGTTAGGTTTAGGGTTAGGTTCAGCGTTAGGGTACAGGTTAGGGTTACGGTTAGTGTACGGGTAAGGGTACAGTCAGGTTTAGTGTTAGGTTTAGGGTACGGGTTAGGGTTAGGTTTAGGGTGATGGTTAGGGTTAGGATACGTGTAAGGGTTAGGGTTAGTGTTAGGTTACGTGTTAGTTTTAGGTTTAGGGTTAGGGTACTTGTTAGGTTTAGGGTTACGGTTATGGTACGGGTTAGGGTTAGGGTACGGGTTAGGGTTAGTGTAATGGTTAGGGTTCGGGTATGGATTAGGGTTAGGGTACGTCTTCGGGTAAGGATGAGGGTACGGGTTAGCAGTAGGGTTAGGGTTAGGTTTAGGGTAAGGGTTAGGGTTAGGGTACGGCTTCGGGTAAGGGTGAGGGTACGGGTTAGCTGTAGGGTTAGAGTTAGGGTTAGGGTACGGGTTAAGTTACGGGTTATTGTACGGGTTAGGGTTAGGGTTAGTGTTAGGGTACTGGTTAGGGTTAGGGTTAGGGTTAGGGTTAGGTTATGGTTTAGGATTAGGGTTCGGGTACGGGTTACGGTAGTGGTTAGGGTTAGGGTAAGGTTACGGGTTAGGGTTAGGGTTAGGGGACAGGTTACGGTACGGGTTAGGGTTAGGTTTAGGTTACTGGTTAGGGTTATCTTAGGGTTAGGGTACGGATTAGGGTTAGGGTTAGGGATAGTGTACAGGTTAGGATTAGGGTTAGGGTAAGGGTTAGGGTAATGGTTAGGGTTAGGGTTAGGTTACAGGTTAGGGTTAGGTTTAGGGTAAAGGTTAGGGTTAGGATACGGTTTAGGGTTAGGGTTAGGGTTAGTGTACGGGTTAGGGTACGGGTTAGGATACGGGTTAGGGTTAGTGTAAGGGTTAGGGTTAGGGTACCGGTTAGGGTTAGAGTACGGCTTAGGGTAAGGTTGAGGGTACGGGTTAGCAGTAAGGTTAGGGTTAGGGTTAGGGTACGGTTTAGGGTTAGGGTTAGGGTACAGGTTTGGGTACGGGTTAGGGTGAGATTTAGGGTAAGGGTAGTGGTTAGGGTTATGGTTAGGTTCAGGGTACGGATTAGGGTTAGGATTAGGGTTAAGGTATGGGTTACGATTAGGGTTAGGTTTGGTTAAGGGTACTGGTTAGTGTTATGGTTAGGTTTTGCTTTAGGGTACAGGTTAGGGTTAGGTTTAGGGTTAGTGTAACGGTTAGAATACGTGTTATGGTACGGGTTAGGGTTAGATTTAGGGTACTGGTTAGTGTTAGGGTTAGTTTTAGGGTACTGGTTAGGTTTCGGGTTAGTGTTAGTGTACGGGTTAGTGTTAGGGTACGGGTGAGGGTACGGGTTAGGTTACGGGTTAGTGTTAGCGTTATGGTTAGGGTTAGGGTAGGGTTTAGGGTTAGGGTTAGGGTTAGGGTTATGGTACTGGTTTGGTTTAGGTTTAGGGTAAGGGTCCGCGTTAGTGTTAGGGCTAGGGTACGGGTTAGGGTTAGGGTTAGGTTACTGGATAGGGTTAGGGTTAGTGTTAGAGTTAGGGTAGGGTTTAGGGTTAGGGTTAGCGTTATGTTTAGGGTACGGTTTAGGGTTAAGGTTAGGGTTAGCTTTAGGGTTAGGGCTAGGGTTAGCATTACTTTACGGGTAAGGGTTATGGTTAAGTACGGGTTAGGGTACTGGTTAGTGTTAGTGTTAGGGTGAGGGTTAGGGTACTGGTTAGCCTTAGGTTTAGGATTAAGGGTTAGGTTTAGTGTACACGTTAGTTTTAGGGTTAGGGTATGGGTTACAGTTAGGGTTAGGGTAAGGGTATGGGTTAGGTTTTGGGTAAGGGTTAGGGTTAGGGTAGGGTACTGGTTAGGGTTAGGTTTAGGGTTAGGTGTAGGGTTAGGATATGCATTAGGGTTAGGGTTAGGGTACGGGTTAGTGTTAGGGTCAGTGTTATGGTACTGGTTAGGGTTAGGGTTAGGGTACGGGTTAGGGTTAGGGTACGGGGTAGGGTTAGGGTTAGGGTTAGGGTACAGCTTAGGGTTAGTGTGAGGGTTGGGGTTAGGGTTAGGCTACGGTGTAGGGTTGGTTTACGGGTTAGGGTTTCGGTTAGTGTTAGGTTTAGCGTAATGGTACGGGATAGGTTAGTGTTCGGGTTAGGGTTAGGGTTAGGGTATGGTAAGGGTTAGGGTTACCTTTAGGGTAAGGGTAGCGTACGGGTTAGGTTTAGGTTTAGGGTACGGCTTAGGGTTAGGGTTATGGTTAGGGTACGAGTTAGGGTACCGTTTAGGGTACGGGTTAGTGTACGGGTTAGGGTTAGGGTTAGGATATGGGTTACAGTACGGGTTGGGAAACGGGTTAGTGTACGGATTACGGTTCGGTTTAGGGTACGGGTTACGGTTAGGTTTAGAGTTAGGGTTAGGTTAAGGGTTAGGGTTAGGGTACGGGTTAGGGTACGGGATAGGTTAAGGGTTAGGGTACGGGTTAGGGTAGGGGTTACGGTACGGATTAGAGTTAGGTTTAGGGTTAGGGTTAGGGTTAAGTTACGGTTTAGGGTAGGGTACGGGTTAGCGTACCGTTCAGTGTTAGGGTTAGGGTACGGGTTGGGTTTAGGGTTAGGATTAGTGTTAGGGAATGGGTTAGGGTTAGTGTTAGGGTTTTGGTGAGGGTACTGGTTAGGGTTTGGTTTAGGGTTAGAGTTAGGACACGTGTTCGGTTTAGGGTACTGATTACGGTTAGGTTAGAGTTTAGGGTTAGGGTATGGGTTAGGGTTAGGGTATGGGATAGGGTTAGTGTTAGTGTTAGCGTTAGGTTTAGGGTACGGTTTAGGGTTAGGGGACGGGTTAGGGTTAGGGTTAGGTAACGGGTTAGGTTTAGGGTTAGTGTTACCGTAAGGGTACGGGGTGGGATTAGGGTTAGGGTACTGCTTAGAGTGAGGGTTAGGGTACGGGTTAGGTTTAGTGTAGGGTTAGGGTTAGGGTTAGGGTACGGCTTAGGGTAAGGGTGAGGGTACGGGTTAGGGTTAGTGTTAGGGTTAGGGTTAGCATACGGGTTAGGATTAGGGTAAAGTTACGTGTTAAGGTTCGGGTTAGGGTTAGGGTTAGGGAACTGGTTAGGGTTTGGGTTAGGGTTAGGGAACGGGTTAAGGTTACTGTTAGGGTTAGGTTTAGGGTACGTGTTAGGGTTAGGGTTAAGTTATGGGTTAGGGTTAGGATTAGGGTACGGGTTACGGAAAGGGTAGTGTTAGGGTTAGGGTACGGGTTAGGGTTAAGGTTAGGTTTATGGTTACGGTTACGGTTAGGGTTAGGGTACGGGTTAGGGTTAGAATTAAGTTACGGGTTAGAGTTAGGGTACGGTATAGGGTTAGGGTAGTGTTAGGTTTAGGGTAATGGTTTGGATTAGGTTTAGGTTTATGGTACGGGTTAGGTTTAGGGTTAGAGTTAGGGTTAGGTTGAGGGTACGGGTTAGGGTACCGGTAACGGTTAGGGTTAGTGTACAGCTTACGGTACGGGTTATGGTTAGGGATAGGTACGGGTTAAGGTTAGGGTTAGGGTAAGTGTACGGGTTAGGATTATGGTTACGGTACTGGTTAGGGTTAGAGTTTGGGTTTGGGTACGGGTTATAGTACGGGCAAGGGGAAGGTTTAGCGGACTGGTAAGGGTTAGGGTTAGGATACGGGATAGGGTTAGGGTAGGTTACGGGTTAGGGTAGGGGTTACGGTACGGATTAGAGTTAGGTTTAGGGTTAGGGTTAGGGTTAAGTTACGGTTTAGGGTAGGGTACGGGTTAGCGTACCGTTCAGTGTTAGGGTTAGGGTACGGGTTGGGTTTAGGGTTAGGATTAGTGTTAGGGAATGGGTTAGGGTTAGTGTTAGGGTTTTGGTGAGGGTACTGGTTAGGGTTTGGTTTAGGGTTAGAGTTAGGACACGTGTTCGGTTTAGGGTACTGATTACGGTTAGGTTAGAGTTTAGGGTTAGGGTATGGGTTAGGGTTAGGGTATGGGATAGGGTTAGTGTTAGTGTTAGCGTTAGGTTTAGGGTACGGTTTAGGGTTAGGGGACGGGTTAGGGTTAGGGTTAGGTAACGGGTTAGGTTTAGGGTTAGTGTTACCGTAAGGGTACGGGGTGGGATTAGGGTTAGGGTACTGCTTAGAGTGAGGGTTAGGGTACGGGTTAGGTTTAGTGTAGGGTTAGGGTTAGGGTTAGGGTACGGCTTAGGGTAAGGGTGAGGGTACGGGTTAGGGTTAGTGTTAGGGTTAGGGTTAGCATACGGGTTAGGATTAGGGTAAAGTTACGTGTTAAGGTTCGGGTTAGGGTTAGGGTTAGGGAACTGGTTAGGGTTTGGGTTAGGGTTAGGGAACGGGTTAAGGTTACTGTTAGGGTTAGGTTTAGGGTACGTGTTAGGGTTAGGGTTAAGTTATGGGTTAGGGTTAGGATTAGGGTACGGGTTACGGAAAGGGTAGTGTTAGGGTTAGGGTACGGGTTAGGGTTAAGGTTAGGTTTATGGTTACGGTTACGGTTAGGGTTAGGGTACGGGTTAGGGTTAGAATTAAGTTACGGGTTAGAGTTAGGGTACGGTATAGGGTTAGGGTAGTGTTAGGTTTAGGGTAATGGTTTGGATTAGGTTTAGGTTTATGGTACGGGTTAGGTTTAGGGTTAGAGTTAGGGTTAGGTTGAGGGTACGGGTTAGGGTACCGGTAACGGTTAGGGTTAGTGTACAGCTTACGGTACGGGTTATGGTTAGGGATAGGTACGGGTTAAGGTTAGGGTTAGGGTAAGTGTACGGGTTAGGATTATGGTTACGGTACTGGTTAGGGTTAGAGTTTGGGTTTGGGTACGGGTTATAGTACGGGCAAGGGGAAGGTTTAGCGGACTGGTAAGGGTTAGGGTTAGGATACGGGATAGGGTTAGGGTAGGTTACGGGTTAGGGTTAGGGTTAGGATTCGGGTTAGGGTACGGGTTAGGGTACGGTTTAGGGTACGGGTTAGGGTTAGGGTTAGGGTATGGGTTAGGATTAGGTTTAGGGTTATGGAACTGGTTACGGATAGGTTTAGGGTTAGCGTACGGGTTAGGGTTAGGTTTAGGGTCAGGGTTAGGGTACAGGTTAGGGTTAGGGTTAGGTTATGGGTTAGGGTTAGGTTTAGGGTTAGGGTTAGGGTACAGTTTAGGATTAAGGTTAGGGTTAGGGTTAGGGCACTGGTTTGGTTTAGGGTTAGGTTTAGGGTACGGGTTAGGTTTAGGTTTAATGTTAGGGTTAGGTTTTGGGTACGGGTTAGGGTACGGGTTAGGGTTAGGGTTAGTGTACGGCTTAGGCTACGGGTTACGATTAGGTTAGGGTACCGGTTAGGGTGAGGGTTAGGGTAAGTGTACGGGTTAGTGTACGTGTTAGGCTATGGGTTAGGGTTAGGGTTAGGGTACTGGTTAAGTTTAGGGTTAGGGTTAGGGTTCGGATACAGTTTAGGGTTAGGTTGAGGGTTAGGTTTAGGGTTAGGATACAGGTTAGGGTTAGGGTTAAGGTTAGGTTTAGGGTTAGGGTACGGGTTGCGGTTAGGTTTAGGGTTAGGGTACTGGTTAGGGTTATGGTACGGGTTAGGTTTCGTGTTAGGGAAGGGTTACGTTATGGGTTAGGGGTAGGGTTAGGTTTAGGGAACGGGTTGGGGTTAAGGTTAGGGTTAGGTTTAGGGTACGGTTTAGCAATAGGGTTAGGGTTAGGGTTAGGTTTAGGGTACGGGTTAGGGTTAAGTTGAGGGTTAGGGTTAGGGTTAGGGTACGGGTTAGAGTTAGAATAAGGGTTAGGTTTAGGATACGGGTTAGGGTTAGGGTACGGTTTAGGGTTAGGGTACTGATTAGGGTTAGGGTTAGGGTTAGGGTTAGGTTTAGCGTATGGGTTAGGGTTAGATCGAGGGTTAGGTTACGGGTTAGAGTTAGGGTTAGGGTATGGGTTAAGGTATAGATTAGGTTTAGGGTTAGGTTTAGGTTACGGGTTAGGGTTAGGGTTAGGGTACGGGTTACGGTACTGGTTAGGGTTAGGGTTAAGTTACTGGTTAGGGATAGGGTTAAGTTTAGGGTACGGGTTAGGTTTAGGGTTAGATTTTGGGTACTGGTTAGGGTTGGGTTAGGGTTAGGGTACAGGTTAGGGTTAGGTTAGGGTTAGGGTTAGGGTTAGTATACGGGTTAGGGTTAGGGTTAGGGTTGGGTTATGGGTTAGTGTTAGTGTTAGGGTTAGGGTTAGTGTAGGGGATAGGGTTAGGTTAGGGTTAGGGTTAGGGGTCAGGTTAGGGTTAGGGTACGGGTGAGGGTTAGGGTTAGTGTTAAGGTACAGGTTAGTGTTAGGGTTAGGTGTATGTTACGGGTTAGGGTTAGGGATAGGGAACGGGTTAGGGTTAGGGTACGTGTTACTGTTCGGGTTAGGGTTATGGTTAGGGTACTGGTTAGGGTTAGGGTCAGGATTGGGGTACTGGTTAGGGTTAGGGTTGGGTAAGGGGTTAGGATTAGGGTTAGGGTTACGGTTAGGGTACTGGTTGGGGTTAGGCTTAGGGTTAGGTTTAGGGTACGGATTAGGGTTATGGTATGTTTTAGGGTTTGGGTTAGGTTACGGGTTAGAGTTAGGGTTAGGGTACTCGTTAGGTTTAGGGTTAGGGTTAGGTTACTGGTTAGGGTTTTGTTTAGGATTAGGGTTAGGGTACTGGTTAGGGTTAGGGGTAGGTTGAGGGTTAGGTTACAGTTTAGGGTTAGGTTTAGGGTGAGGGTTAGTGTTAGGATACGGGTTATGGTTAGGGTTAGGGTTAGGTTTAGGGTATGGATTAGGGTTAGGTTTAGGGTTAGGGAACTGGATAGGGTTATGGTTAGTGTTAGGGTACGGGTTATGATTAGTGTTAGGTTACGGGTTAGGGTTAGGTTTAGGGTTAGGTTTAGGGTTTGTGTTAGGGTTCGGGTTAGGGTACGGTTTAGGGTTAAGGTTAGGGTTAGGGTACTGGTTTGGTTTAGGGTTAGGTTTGGGGTACAGGTTAGGTTTAGGGTTAGGATTAGGGTGCGGTTTAGGGTTAGGGTAAGGGTACTGGTTTGGTTTAACATTAGGGTTAGGGTACGCATTATGTTTAGGGTTAGGATTAGGGTTAGGTATAGGGTATGGTTTAGGGTACCACTTACGGTTAGGGTTGGTGTATGGCTTAGGGTACGGTTTAGGGTTAGATTTAGGGTACGGGTTAGGGTTAGTTTTAGAGTAAGGGTATGGGTTAGGGTTAGGGTTAGGGTACGTGTTAGGGTTAGGGTTAGGGTTAGGGTAGGGGTGAGGTTTAGGGTTAGGGTTACGGTTAGGTTTAGGGTACGGTTTAGGTTTAGGTTTAGGGTTAGGTTACGGGTTACGGTTGGGGTTAGGGTACGGGTTAGGGTTCGGGTTAGGGTTAGGGTTAGGTTATGGGTTACGGTTTGGGTAGGGTACGGGTACGGGATAGGGTTAGGGTTAGGGTTAGGTTTAGGAAACGAGTTAGGGTACGGGTAAGGGTACGGGTTAGGGTACGGCTTAGGGTTTGGTTTAGGGTACTGGTACGGGTTAGGGATAGGGATAGGATTAGGGTATGGTTTAGGGTTAGGGTTAGGTTATGGTTAGGGTACTGGGTAGGGTTAGGGTTAGGGTTAGGGTACGTGTTAGTGTTAGGGTTAGGGTTAGGGTTACATTTAGGGTTAGGGTACGGGTTAGGTGTAGGGTACAGGTTAAGGTTAAGGATAGGGATAGGGTATTGGTTAGGGTTAAGGTTAGGGTTTGGTTGAGGTTACTGTTTAGGTTCAGCGTTAGGGTTAGGTTATGGGTCAGGGTTAGGGTTGGGGTATGGGTTAGGCTCAGGGTTAGGTTTAAGTTACGGTTTAGGGTAAGTGTTAGGGTACGGGTTAGGCTTATGGTTAGGTTTAGGGTACCATTTAGGGTTAGGGTTAGGGTACGGTTTAGGGTTTGAGTTAGGGTTAGGGTCAGGGTACTGGTTAGGATTAGTGCTAGCGTGAGGATACCGGTTAGGGTTAGGGTTAGGGTACGGTTCAGGATTAGGGTGATGGTTAGGGTTAGGATTAGGGTACGGGTTAGGATTAGGTGTAGGGTTATGGTACGGGTTAGTGTACGGCTTCGGGTACTGGTTAGGGTAGGGGTTAGGGTTTAGGGTAAGGTTAGGGAAAGTGTTAGGGTTAGGGTTAGGGTTAGGGTACAGGTTAGGGTTAGGGTTAGGGATAGTGGTAGGGTACGGTTTAGGGTTAGGGTTACGGTTAGGGTTAGGGTACGGTTTAGGGATAGGGTACGGGTTAGGGTTAGGGTTAGGGTTAGGGGTAGGATTAGGGTAAAGGTTAGGTTTAGGTTTAGGGTTAGGTTTAGGTTAGGGTTATAGTTAGGGTTACGGTACGGGTAATGGTTAGGGTTAGCTTTACGGTAAGTGTTAGGTTATGGTTTAGGGTTAGGGTAAAGGTACGGCGTAGGGTTAAAGTTAGTTTTAGGGTACCGATTAGGGTTAGGGTTAGGGTACGGATTAGGTTTAGAGTTAGGGTTAGGGTTAGGGTACTGGTTAGTGTTAGTGTTAGGGTTAGGATACAGGTTAGTGTTAGGGTTAGGGTTAGCGTACGGGCTAGTGTTAGGGTTAGGGTTAGGGTTAGAATTAGGGTACGGTTTGGGAGAAGGGTAAGGGTTATGGTACGGCTTAGGGTACGGATTAGGGTCAGTGGTAGGGTACGGTTTAGGGTTAGGTTTAGGGTAAGATTACGGGTTAGGTTTAGGGTTAGATACGAGTTAGGGTATGGATTGGGGTTAGGGTTAGGGTACTGGTTAGGATTAGGGTTAGGGTTAGGATTAGGGTTATTGTTAGGTAGGGTTACGGTTAGTGTACGGGTTAGGCGTTGTGTTAGGGTTAGTGTTAGGGTTATGGTACGGGTACAGGTTAGGGTTAGGGTACGGTTTAGGGTTAGGGTTAGTGTACTGGTATGGGTTAGGGTTAGGGTTAGTGTTAGGTTTAGGGTAGGGATAGGGTTAGGGTTAGGTTAGCATTAGGGTACTGGTTAGGGTTAGGGTTAGGGTACATGTTCGGGTTCGGGTTAGGGTTATGTTTAGGGTTAGGGTACTTGTTAGGTTTAGGGTACAGTTTAGGGTAAGGGATAGGGATACGGTATGGTTTATGGTTAGGGTTAGGGTACGGGTTACGGTACGGGTTAGGGTTAGGGTTAGTGTACTGGTTAGGATTAGGGTTAGGGTTATTGTATGGGTTCGGGTGAGGTTTAGGGTAATGGTACGGGTACGGGTAGGGTTAAGGTTAGGGTTACGGTTAGGGTTAGGGTACAGGTTAGGGTATGGTTATGATTAGGGTTAGGGTACGTGTTAGGGTTAGGGTTAGGGTTAGGGTTAGGTTTAGGGTTAGGGTACTTCTTAGGTTTAGGGTACAGGTTAGGGTTAGGGATAGGGATATGGTGTGGGTAGGGTTAGGGTTAGGGTACGGGTTGTGGTACAGGTTCGGGTTAGGGTTAGGCTACAGGTTCGGATTAGGGTTAGGGTTAGGGTATGGGTTCGGGTTACATTTAGGGTAATGGTACGGGTACGAGTAGGGTTAAGTTTAGGGTTACGGTGGTTATGGTTAGGGTTAGGGTTAGGTTACGGGTTAGGGTTAGGATTAGGGTTAGGGTACTGGTTTGTATTAGGATTAATTTTAGGGTATGGGTTAGGTTTAGGTTTAGGTTTAGGGTTAAGGTTAGAGTTAGGTTGTGGTTACGGGTTAGGGTTAGGATTAGGGTTAGGGTTAGGGTATGGGTTAGGATACGTGTTATGGTTAGGGTAAGGGTTAGGGTACGCTTTAGGGTATGGGTTACGGTTAGGTGTAAGGTACTGGTTAGGGGACCAGTTAGGGTTAGTGTAGGGTACGGGTTAGGGAATGGGGTAGGGTTAGGGTATGGGTTAGGGTGCGGGTTAGGGTTCGGGTTAGGGTACTGGTTTGGGTTAAGTTTAGGGTTAGGGTACGGCTTAGGGTACGGGTTAGGGTTAGGTTTAGGTTGCGGTTCAGGTTTATGATTAGGTTTAGGGTCCTGGTTTTTGTTAGGATTAGGTTTAGGGTATGGGTTAAGTTTAGGTTTAGGGTTAGGGTTAGATTTAGGGAGTGGGTACGGCTTAGGGTTAGGATTAGGGTTAGGGTTAGGGTACGGGTTAGGATATGTGTAATGGTTAGGGTAAGGGTTAGGGTACACGTTAGGGTAAGGGTTACGGTGAGGTGTAAGGTACTAGTTAGGGAATGAGTCAGGGTTAGTGTTAGGGTACGGGTTAGGGAATGGGTTAGGGTTAGGGTTACGGTTAGGGTACGGGTTAGGGTGAGGGTTAGGGTACGGATTACGGTTAGGGTTAGGGTTAGGGTACGGTTTAGGATTAGGGTTAGGGTTAGGGTACTGGTTAGGGTTAGGTTTAGTGTTAGGGTTAGCTTTAGGGTACAGGTTAGGTCGGTTAGGGTTAGGTTTAGGGTTAGGGATAGGATACAGGTAAGGGATAAGTTTAGGGTTAGTTTTAGGGGACGGGTTAGGGTTAGAAATAGGGTTAGGATACTGGTTAGTGTTAGGTTTAAGGTTAGGATTAGGGTTAGCGTTAGGTTTAGGGTTAGGGTTAGGGTACGGGTTTAGATTAAGTTTAGGGTTAGGGTTAGGGTACTGGTAAGGTGTCGGATTCGGGTACAGTTTAGGGTTAGATAACTGTAAGGGTTAGGGGACAGGTAAGTGTTAGGGTATGGGTTAGGGATAGTGTGAGTGTACGGGTTAGGGTTAGGGTTAGGGTAGGGGTTAAGGTTAGTTTTAGGGTTAGGTTTAGGGTTTGGGTTAGGTTTAAGGTTAGGGTTAGGGTTAGGGCTAGGTTTAGCTTTAGGGTATTGGTTAGGGTTATGTTTAGGTTACGGGTTAGGGACGGCTTAGGGTTAGTGTTAGGGTTAGCTTTACGGTACGGGTAAGCAATAGGGTTAGGGCTAGGGTTAGTTTTATTGTACGGGTTAGGGTTATGGTTAGGGTTAGGGTATGGCTTAGGGTTTGGATTAGGGTAAGGGTATGGTTTAGGGTAGGTTTAGGTTTAGGGTTAGGGTACGGGATAGGGTTAAGTTTAGGGTTAGGTTTAGGGTACTGGTTAGGGTTAGGGTTAGGGTACGGGTTAGGGTTAGAGTAAGGGTTAGGGTGAGGGTTCAGGTTAGGGTTAGGGTACGGGTTAGGTTTAGGTTGAGTGTACGGGTTAGCAGTAGTGTTAGGGTTAGGGATAGGTTATGGGATACGTTTAGGGCTGGGTACGAATTAGGGTACTGGTTAGGGTAAGGGTTAGGTTTAGGGTACGGTTAGAGTTAGGGTTAGGGTTAGGTTACGGGTTAGGGTTATGGTTAGGGTTTGGTTTAGGGTAAGGTTAGGGTTAGGGTTAGGGTACCGGTTAGGGTTAGTGTTAGGATACGGGTTAGGGTTAGGGTTAGGGTATGGTTTGGGTTAGGGTTAGGGTTAGGGTTAGGGTTAGGGGACCGTTTAGGGTTAGGGTTAGGGTTAGGGTTAGGTTTAGGGTTAGTGTACGGCTTAGGGTATGGTATAGGGTTAGGGTTAGGGTGAGGATTAGGGTTAGGGTAATCATTAGGGTTACGCTTAGTGTAAGGGTTAGGGTTAGGGTACGGGTTAGGGTTTTGGTACGGCTTAGGGTAAGGGTGAGGTAACGGGTTAGGTTTAGGGTTAGGGTTATGGTGAGGGTATGGGTACGGGTTAGGGTTAGGTTACGGGTTAGGGTACGGGTTAGTTTTAGGGTATGGCTTAGGGTTAGGTTTAGGGTTAGGGTACGGGTGAGGTTTAGGGTTAGGGTTAGGGTTAGGGTACGGGTTAGTGTTAAGGTTAGGGTTAGGGTTAGATTTAGGGTGAGCGTTAGGGTATGGGTTAGGGTTATGGTTAGGTTTCGGGTTAGGTTTCGGGTTAGGTTAAGTGTTAGGGTTAGGGTTAGAGTGCGGGTTACGGAACGGGTTAGGGTTAGGTTTAGGGGAGTGGTGAAGGTTAGGGTTAGGTTTAGGGTACGGATTAGGGTTAGGGTTAGGGTTAGGGTACGGGTTAGGATTAAGGTTAGGGTTAGAGTTAGGGTACTGGTTAGGGTTAGGGTTAGGGTTAGTGTACTGGTTCAGTTAAGGGTTAGGTTTAGGGTACGCGTTAGGGTTAGGGTTAGGGTACGGGTTCGGGTTCGCGTTAGGGTTAGTGTAAGGTACGGGTTAGGGATAGGGTTAGGGTATGGTTTAGGGTTAGGGTTAGGGTACTGGTTAGGTATAGGGTTAGGGTAAGGCTACGCGTTAGGTTTAGGGTTAGGGTACGGGTTAGGGTTAGGGTTAGGGTTATGGTAATAGTTAGCGTTAGGGTTAGGGTTAGGTTAGGGGTTAGGGTTAGTGTACAGGTTAGGTTTAGGGTAAGGGTAGGTGTTAAGGTTATGGTTAAGGTTAGGGTTAGCATAAGGTTACGGGTTAGAGTTACGTTTAGGGTACGGATTAGGGTATGGGTTAGGGTTAGTGTTTGGTGTAGGTTTAGGGTACGGGTTAGCAATAGCGTTGGGGGGTGGTTTAGGTTTAGTGTACGTGTTAGGGTTAGGGTTAGGGTAAGTTAACGGGTAAGGGTTAGGGTTATGGTACGGGATAGGGTTAGGGTACGGGTTAAGATTAAGGTGAGAGTACGGCTTAGGGGTAGGGTTAGGTTTAGGGTTACGTTACGGGTTAGGGTTAGGTTTAGGGTTAGGGTTAGGGTACGGGTTAGGGTTAGGGTTAGGGTACTGGTTAGGGTTAGCGTTAGGGTACGGGTTAGGGTTAGTGTAAGGTTTAGGGTTAGTTTACAGTTTAGGGATAGGGTACGGCTTCGGGTAAGGGTGAGTTTACGTTTTAGGGATAGGGTGAGGATTAGGGTTAGGGTACAGGGTAGGGTACAGGTTAGGTTTAGGTTTAGGGTTAGGGTACTGGTTAGAGTTAGGGTTAGGGATAGGGTTACGGGTGAGAGTTAGTGTTAGGGTTAGGGTTAGAGTATAGGTTATGTTTAGGGTTAGGGTTAGGGTACGGGTTACAGTACTGGTTAGGGTTAGGGTTAGGGTTAGGTTACGGGTTAGGGTTAGGTTTAGGGTACGGGGTACGGTACGATAGGGTTAGTTTTAGAGCACTGGTTAGGGTTAGGTTTAGGGTTAGGGTACGGATTAGGGTTAGGGTTAAGGTTAGAGTACGGGTTAGGATTAGGGTTAGGGTTAGGGTGAGGGTACTGGTAAGGGTTAGGGTTAGTGTTAGGGTTAGGATTAGGTTTACGGTACTGGTTAGGGTGAGGGTTAGGGTTAGGGTACTGGTGAGGGTTAGGGTTAGCGTTAGAGTTAGGTAACAGTTTAGGGTTAGGGTTAGGGTACGTGTTACGGTACTGGTTAGGGTCAGGGTTAGTGTTAGGTTACGGGTTAGGGATAGGATTAAGGAATGAGTTATGGTATAGGTTAGGGTAAGGTTCAGGGTACTGGTTAGGGTTAGGGTTACGGTTAGTGTACAGATTAGGGTTACGGTTAGGGTTAGTGTACGGGTTAGGTTTAGATTTAGGATTAGGGTTAGGGTACTGGTTAGGGTTAGGTTTAGGGTTAGGGTACAGGTTAGGGTTAGGTTTAGGTTTAGGGTTAGGATTAGGATACCGGTTAGGGTTAGGGTCAAGGTATATGTTAGGGATAGGATTTGGTTTAGGGTTAGGGTACTGGTTAGGTTTTGGTTTAGCGTTAGGGTACGGGTTAGGGTTAGGGTTAGTGTTAGGGTTATTGTACGGGTAAGGGTTAGGGTTAGTTTAAGGGTAGGGTTAGGGTAAGGGTTAGGTTTAAGGGTTAGGATTAGGGTACGTTTCAGGGTTAGGGTTAGGGTTAGGGTTAAGGTTATGGTTTGGTTTAGGGTTAGGGTATGGGTACGCGTTAGGGTTAGGGGTAGCATACGGGTAAGGGTTAGGGTACTGGTTAGGGTTAGGGTTCTGGTTAGGTTTAGGGTTAGGGTTAGAGTAGGGGTTAGGGTTAGGTTTAGGGTTAGGTTTAGGGTACGGGTAAGGGTTAAGGTTAGGGTTAGGGTTAGGTTAGAGTTAGGGTTATGGTTAGGGGTTAGGGTTAGGGTTAGGGTTAGGGTTAGGGGTTAGGGTTAGGGTTAGGGGTAGGGTTAGGGGTTAGGGTTAGGGTTAGGGTTAGGGTTAGGGTATGGTTTAGTTTTAGGGTTAGGATTAGTGTTAGGGTTAGTTTTAGGTTAGGGTACGGGTTCGGGTTAGGGTTAGGGTACGGGATTGGGTTAGTTTTAGGATAAGGGTACGGTTTAGGGTTAGGGCTAGGGTACATGTTAGGGTTAGGGTTAGTGTTAGGGTTAGGGTACGGGTTAAGGTTATGGTTATGGTTAGGGTAATGGTTTAGGTTAGAGTTAGGTTTAGGGTTAGAGTACGAGTTAAGCATAGATTTAGGCTTAGGGTTAGGTTTAGGGTTATGGTACGGGTTAGTGTTAGGTTTAGGGTAGGGGTTAGGGCACGGGTTAGGGTACTGATTGAGGTTAGGGTAGGCATTAGGGTTAAGTTACGGATTAGGGTTAAGTTACGGGTTACGTTTAGCTTGAGGGTTAGGGTATGTGTTGGGTTTCGGGATAGGATTAGGGTTAGGTATGGGTTAGGGGTCTGGTTAGGGTTAGGGTACTGGTTAGGGTTAGGGTTTGGGTTAGAGTACGGGTGAGGGTTAGGGTTAGGGTTAGGTTTAGGGTATGGTACTGGTTAGGTTTAGGTTTAGGGTTACGTTTAGGGTTAGGATTAGTGTACTGGTTAGAGTTACGGTTAGGGTTAGGGTTAGGGTTAGGGTAGGGTATGGTTTAGGGTTAGGTTTAGGGTTAGGTTACGGTTGAGGTTTATGTTTAGGGTACGGGTTAGGGGTAGGTTTAGGGTTAGGGTATGGGTTAGGGTTAGAGTTAAGGTTAGGGGTTGGGTACGGGTTGGCATTAGGAGTAGGGTACACTTTGGGGTTAGGTTTAGGGTTACGATAAGGGTACAGTTTAGGGTTGGGGTTAGGGTTACGGTACGGGTTATGGTACGGTTTAGGGTCTGGGATAGGGTACTGGTTAGGGTTATGGTTATGGTTAGGGTACGGGTTAGGGTTAGGGTTAGGTTTAGGCTTAGGGTACGGGTTAGGGTTAGGGTAGTGGACGGGTTAGGGTTAGGTTTATGGTTAGGTTTAGTGTTAGGGTAAGGTTTAGGGTTTGGGTTAGGGTTAGGGTTAGGGTACTGGTTTGGTTTAGGGTTAGGGTTAGGGTACGGGTAAGGTTTAGGGTTAGGGTTAGGGTTAGGGTACGGCTTAGGATACGGTTTAGGGTAGGGTTAGGTTACGGGTGTGGGTTAGGGTTAACGTAAGAGTTAGGGTTAGGGTGAGAGTACGGGTTAGGGTTAGGGTTTGATTTAGGTAACGGTTTAGGGTTAGGGTTAAGGTATGGGTTACGGTACTGGTTAGGGTTAAGGTTGGGTTAGGTTACGGGTAAGGGTTAGGGTTAGGGTACGGGTTACGGTACGGGTTAGGGTTAGGGTAAGGGTACTGGTTAGGTTTAGGGTTAGGGTTAGGGAACGGATTAGGGTTAGGGTTACGGAACGGATTAGGGTTAGGGTTAGGGTTAGGGTACGGGTTAGGATTAGGCTTAGGGTTACAGTTAGGGGACTGATTAAGTTTAGGGTTAGGATTAGGGTTAGGGTACAGGTTAGGGTTAGGTTTATGGTTAGGGTTAGGGTTAGGATACGGGTGAGGGTTAGGGTTAGGGTTAGGGTACGGTTTAGTGTACGGGTTAGTGGTAGGTTACTGGTGAGTGTTAGGGTTAGGGTATGGGTTAGGGTTAGGGTTAGGATTAGGGTTAGGGTTTGTTACGCGTTAGGGTTCGGGTTAGGGTACGGGTTAGGGTTAGGGTTAGAGTACGGTACTGGTTAGGGTTAGTTTTAGGGTACGGGTTAGGGTTAGTGTAAGGGTTAGGTTTAGGGTACGGGTTAGGGTTAGTGTATGGCTTAGGGTACGGATGAGTGTATGGGTTAGCAGTAGGGTTAGCGTTAGGGTTAGGGTACGGGTTAGGGTTAGGTTTAGGGTACGGGTTAGGGCACGGGTGAGGGTTAGGGTACTGGTTAGGGTTAGTGTTAGTGTTAGGGTTAGGGTAAACGTAAGCTTTAGTGTTACGGTTAGGTTTAGGGTACGGGTTAGTGTTAGGGTTAGGCTTACGTGATGGTAAGGGTTAGGTTTAGGGTACGGGTTATGGTACTGGTTAGGGTTAGGGTTAGGGTTAGGTTACGGGTTAGGTTTTTGGTTAGGGTACGGGTTATGGTATGGGTTAGGGTTAGGTTTAGGGTACTGGTTAGGTTTAGGATTATGGTTAGGGTCCGGATTAGGGTTAGTGTTAGGGTAGTGTACAGGTTAGGATTAGGGTTAGGATTAGGATTAGGGTACTGATTAGGGTTAGGGTTAGGGTTAGCGTTAGGGTACAGGTTAGGTTTAGGTTTAGGTTTAGGTTTAGGGTTAGGGTTAGGATACGGGTTAGGGTTAGGGTTAGAGTTAAGGTTAGGGTATGGGTTAGGTTTAGGGTACGGGTTAGGATTAGGTTTAGGGTTATGGTACGGGTTAGGGTACAGATTAGGGTACTAGTTACGGAAGGGGTAAGTGTTTAGGGTTAGGGTTAGGGAAAGTGTTAGGGTTAGGGTTAGGGTTAGGGTACAGGTTAGGGCTAGGGTTAGGGTTAGGGCTAGGGTTAGGGTTAGGGTACGGCTTACAGTTAGGGTTAGGGTTAGGGTACGGTTTAGGGATAGGGTACGGGTTAGGGTTAGGGTTAGAGTAAGGATTAGGGTAAGGGTACGGGTAGGGTTAGAGTTAGGTTTAGCGTACGGGTGAGGGGTAGGTATAGCGTTACGGTAAGGATTAGGTTATGGATTAGGGGTAGGGTTAGGGTACAGCTTAAGTTTAGGGTTAAGGTTAGGGTACAGGTTAGGGTTAGGATTAGGGAACAGGTAAGGTTTAGAGATAGGGTTAGGGTATGGTTTATGGTTAGGGTTAGGATTAGGGTACGGGTTAGGGTTAGGGTTATGGTTTGGGTACGGGTTAGGGTTAGGGTTATTGTTAGGGTTAGGGTACTGGTAAGGGTTAGGTTTAGGGTACGGGTTAGGGTGAGTTTAAGGGTTAGGGTTAGGTTACGGGTTAGGGTTAGGGTACGGCTTGGGGTAAGGGTGAGGTTACGAGTTAGGTTTAGCATTAGGGATAGTGTTAGGGTACTGGTTAGGGGTAGGGTTAGGTTACGGGTTAGGGTACGGTTTCGGGTTCGGGTTAGGGTTGGGGTATTGGTTAGGGTAAGGGTTAGGGTAAAGGTGAGGGTTAGGGTTAGGGTTAGGGTTAAGGTACGGGTACGGGTTAGGGTTAGGATTAGGTTAAGTTTTAACGTAAGGGTTAGGGTATGGGTTACGGTATGGGTAGGGTTAGTTTTAGGGTACTGGTTAGGTATAGGTTTAGGGTTAGGGTACGGATTAGGGTTAGGGTTAGGGTTAGGGTACAGGTTAGGATTAGGGTTAGGGTACGGGTTAGGGTTAAGGTTAGGGTTAGGGTACTGTTTAGGGTTAAGGGACGGGTTAGTGTTGGAGTAAGGGTTAGGGTTAGGGTACGGGTTAGGGTTAGGTTACGGGTTAGGGATAGGTTTAGTGTATGGATTAGGGGTAGGGTGAGGGTTAGGGTTAGGTTACGGGTTAGGGTTAGGGTTAGGGCTGGGTACAGGTTAGGGTACGTGTTAGGGTACGGGATAGGGTTAGGGTACGTGTTAGGTTTAGTATTAGGGTTAGGGTACGGGTTAGGGTTAGGATTAGGAATAGGGTTAGGGTAAGGCTTAGGGTTATCGTTAGGGTAGGGTACTGGTTACGGTTAGGGTTAGGGTTAGGGTTAGTGTAAGGGTTAGGGTTAGGGTACGGGTTAGGGTTAGGTTACGGCATCGGGTAAGGGTGAGGTTACGGTAGGCAGTAGGGTTAGGGTTAGGTTTAGGGTACATTTTAGGGTTAGGGCAGGGTACGGGTTGGGGTACGGGTTTGGGTTAGGGTTAGGGTTAGGGTACTGGTTAGGGTTAGGGTTAGGGTATGGCTGAGGGTTAGGTTTAGGGTTAGGGTTAGGATACGGGATAGGGTTAGGGTTAGGTTTCGGTTTAGGGTTAGGGTTAGGGTTTGGGTTATGGTACTGGATAGGGTTAGGGTAGGGTTAGGTTACGGGTTAGGGTTATGATTAGGGTCCTTTTATCAGTATGGGTGAGGGTTAGGTTTAGTGTACTGGTTAGGGTTAGGGTTAGGGTTAGGGGACAGATTAGGGTTAGGGTTAGGGTTAGTGTACGGGTTAGGGTTAGGGTTAGGGTTAGGGATAGGGTACGGTTTAGGGTTAGGGTTAGGGTACTGTTTTGGTTTAGGGTTAGGGTAAGGGTACGCGTTAGGGTTAGGGTGAGGGTATGGGTTAGGGTTAGGGTGAGGGTTAGGGTACAGTTTAGGGTTTGGGTTAGGGTTAGAGTTAGGGTAGGGGTTAGGGTTAGGGTTAGGTTTCAGGTTAGGGTTAGGTTTAGGGTACGGTTTAGGGTTAAGTTTAGGGTTAGGGTTAGGGTTAGTGTTGGGGTACGGGTTAGCAATAGGGTTAGGGTTAGGGTTAGGTTTAGTGTACGGGGAAGGGTTAGGGTTAGGGTACGGGTTAGGGTTAGGTTTAGGGTAAGGGTACGGGTTAGGTTTATGGTTAGGGTTAGGCTTAGAGTTAGGGTACGGGTTAGGTTTAAGCTCATGGTTAGGGTTAGGGTACTCGTTAGGGTTATGGTTAGGGTACGGGTGAGGGTTAGAGTAAGGGTTAGGATTAGGGTACGGGTTAAGTTTAGGGTGCGGCTTTGGGTAAGGGTGAGGGTATGGGTTAGCTGTAGGGTTAGGGATAGGGTTAGGTTACATGTTAGGGTTAGGGTTAGGGTACGGGTTGGGGTACGGTTTAGGGTTAGGGTTAGGTTTAGGGAACTGCTTTGGGTTAGCGTTAGGTTTAAGGAATGGGTGAAGGTTAGGTTTAGGGTTAGGGTTAGGTTACGGGTAAGGGTTAGGGTCAGGTTACGATTTCAGTTAGGGTTAGAGTACGGGTTACGGTACAGGTTAGTGTTAGGGTAAGGGTTAGGTTACGGGTTAGGGTTAGGGTTAGGGTACGGTTTACGGTACGTGTTAGAGTTAGGTTTAGCGTACTGGTTAGGGTTAGGGTTAGGGTACGTTACGGATTAGGGTTAGGGTTAGGGTTAGTGTACGGGTTAGGATAAGGGTTAGGTTTAGGGTTAGGGTTAGGGAACGGTTTAGGGTTAGGGTTAGGTTTAGGGTACTGGCTTGGTTTAGGGTTAGGGTAAGGGTACGCGTTAGGGTTAGTGTTATGGTACGGGTTAGTTTTAGGGTTAGGGTTAGGGTACTGGTTAGGGTTAGGGTTAGGGTTAGGGTAGGGGTTAGGGTTAAGTTTAGGGTTAGGGTTAGGGTTAGGTTTAGGGTTAGCCTTAGTTTACGGTATAGCAATAGGGTTAGGGTTAGGGTTAGGTTTAGTGTACGGGTAAGGGTTAGGGTTAGGGTTAGGGTTAGGGTTAGGCTTCGGGTTCGGGTTCGGGTTAGTGTTGAGTTTTTGTTTAGGGTTAGGGTACTCGTTAAGGTTAGGTGTAGGGTTCGGGTTAGGGTTAGAGTAAGGGTTAGGGTTAGGGTACGGGTTAGGGTTAGGGTACGGGTAAGGGTTAGGGTGAGTGTACGGTTTAGCAGTAGGGTGAGGGTTAGGGTTAGGTTTTGGGTTAGGGTTTGGGCTTGGTACGGGTTCTGGTACGGGTTAGGCTTAGGTTACGGGTTAGGGTTAGGGTTAGCGTTAGGTTATGGGTAAGGTTTAGGGTTAGGGTCAGGATTATGGTACGGGTTAGGGTTAGGGTTACAATTAGGGTACTGGTTATGGTTACAGTTAGGTTTAGTATACGGGTTAGGTTTAGGGTTATGTTTCGGGGTAGGGTACGGGTTAGGGTTAGCGTTAGTTTACGGGTTAGGTTTAGGTTTAGGGTTAGTGGTAGGGTTAGGGTTAGGGTACTGTTTAGGGTTAGGGTTAGGGTTAGGTTTAGGGTTAGGGTACGGGTTAGCAATAGGGTTAAGGTTAGGTTTAGTGTACGGGTTAGCGTTAAGGTTAGGGTACGGGTACGGGTACGGGTTAGGGTAAGGGTACGGGTTAGGTTTAGGGTTAGGGTTAGGGTATGGGTTAGAGTTAAAGTTAGTGTGAGGGTACTGGTTAGATTTAGGGTTAGGGGCGGGTTACAGTTAGCAAAAGGGTTAGGGTTAGGGTACGGGTTATGGTTAGGGTGAGTGTATGGGAGAGGGTTAGGGTTAGGGTTAGGGTTAGGTTACGGGTTAGCGTTAGGGCTGGGTACGGGTTAGGGAACGTTTTAGGGTACGGGTTAGGGTTAGGGTAGGGTTTAGGTTGAGTATTAGGTTTAGGGTACAGGTTAGAGTTAGGTTTAGGGTTATGGTTAGGGTTAGGATACGTGTTAGGGTTAGGGTTAGGGTTAGGGTTAGGGTTATGGTACTGGTTAGGGTTAGGGTTAGGGTTAGGTTTAGGGTTAGTGTTAGGGTAGAGGTTAGGGTTAGGTTTAGGCTTAGGGTTAGGGTTACGATACTGGTTAGGTTTAGGATTAGGTTTAGGGTTAGGGTACGGTCTAGTTTTCGGGTGAGTGAACGGGTTAGCAGTAGGGTTAGTGTTAGAATTAGGTTACGGTGTAGTGTAAGGGCTGGGTACGGATTAGGGTACGGGTGAGGGTATGGATTAGGTTTAGGGTACGGGTTAGGTTTAGTGTTACGTTTAGGGTACGGGTTAGGGTTAGGGTTCGGGTTAGGTTTAGGGTTAGGGTCGGGTACTGGTTAGGGTTTGGGTTAGGGTACGGGTAAGTGTTAGGTTACGGCTTCGGGTAATGGGGAGGGTACGGGATAGCAGTATGGTTAGAGTGAGGGTTAGGGTACAGGTTAGGTTTAGGCTTAGGGTACGGGTTAGGGTACGTGTTAGGGTTAGGGTACTGGTTAGGTTCAGGGTTAGGGTTAGGGCCCCAGTGTGGGTTAGGTTTAGGGTTAGGATACGGGTTAGGGTTAGGGTTAGGGTAAGGGTACGGGGTACGGTACTGGTTAGGGTTAGGGTTAAGTTTAGGTTACGGGTTTGGTTTAGGTTTAGGGTATGTATTGTGGTACGGGTTAGGGTTAGGTTTAGGGTACTGGTTAGGGCTAGGGTTAGGGATGGGGTACAGATGAGGGTTAGGGTTAGGGTTAGTGTACGGGTTAGGTTTAGGGTTAGCATTAGGGTTAGGATACTGGTTAGGTTTAAGGTTTAGGGTTAGGGTACGGGTTAGGGATAGGATTAGGGTTAGGGTAGGATACTGGTTAGGGTTAGGCTTAGGGTTAGGGTTTGGGTTTAGGTTAATACACGGTTTAGGGTTAGTGTTAGGTTACGGGTTAGGGTTAGGGTAAGGTTAGGGTTAGGGGTTGGGGTTAGGGTACGGTTTAGGGTTAGGGTTAGGGTTAGGGTACTGGTTCGGTTTAGGTTTAGGGTAAGGTATGCCATAGGGTTAGGGTTAGCGTACGGGTTAGGTTTAATGTTAGGGTTAGGGTACTGGTTAGGGTTAGGGTAGGGATTAGGGTTATTGTAAGTTTTAGGGTACGGGTTGGGGATAAGGTTAGTGTTAGGGTTAGGGTTAGCGTTAGGGTACAGGTTAGGGTTAGGTTTAGGGTTAGCGTTAGAGTACGGGCTAGGGTTACGGTTAGGGTACGGGTTAGGGTACGGGTTAGGGTTAGTGTTAGGTTACGGGTTAGGGTTAGGGTTAGGGTTAGGGTTCGGTTTAGGGTTAGGGTTAGGGTTAGGGTTCTGGTTTGGTTTAGGGTTAGTGTTAGGGTACGGGTTAGGTTTAGGGTTACGTTTAGGGTTAGGTTTACAGTATGGGTTAGGGTACGGTATGGGTTAGGGTTAGGTTTAGAGTAAGGTTAGGGTTAAGGTTAGGGTTAGAGTGAGGGTTAGGGTACGGGTAAGGGTTACGGTTAGGGTATGGGTTAGGTTACGGGTTAGTGTTAGGGTTAGGGTTAATGTTAGGGTAAGGGTTAGCAATATGATTAGGGTTAGGTTTAGGGTACGGGTTATGGTTTGTTTTAGGGTATGGTTTAGGGTTAGGGTTAGGGTAAGGTTACGGGATAGGGTTAGGTTTAGGTTTAGGGTTAGGGTACGTGTTAGGGTTAAGCTTAGGTTTAGGGTACTGCTTAGGGTTAGGATTAGGGTTATGGTACAGGTTAGGGATAGGGTTAGGGTTAGGTTTAGGGTACAGGTTAGGGTTAGGGTTAGGGTAAGGTTACGGCTTAGAGTTAGTGTTAGGGTACGGGTTACCGTACAGGTAGGGTTAGTGTTATTTTACGTATTAGGGTTAGGGTAAGGGTTACGGTACGGTTTAGGGTTAGGGTGAGGGTACTGGTTAGGGTTAGGGTACAGGTTAGGGTTAGGGTTAGGGTTAGGGTACTGGCTAGGGTGAGGGTTAGGGTTAGGGTACGGGTTAGGTTTAGGGTACAGGGTAGGGTAGGGTTAGTGTTAGGGTACGGGATAGGGTTAGGTTTAGGGTTAGGGTTAGGTACGTGTTAGGGTTAGGGTTAGGGTTAGGGTACGGGTTAGTGTTAGTGTTAGGGTACAGGATAGGGTTAGGGTCAGGGTACTGGTTAGGTTTAGGGTTAGTGTCAGGGTATGGGTTAGGGTTAGGGTTAGGGTTAGGGTACTGTTTAGGGTTAGGGTTAGCATTAGGGTGAGGGTACGGGTACAGGTTAGGGTTAGGGTAAGGGTTAGGGTTAGGGTTAGTGTTAGGTTTAGGGTACAGTTTAGGGTTAGAGTAAGTGTTAGGGGTAGGGGTAGGGTACTGGTTAGGGTTAGGGTTAGGGATAGGGTACGCATTAGGGTTAGGGTTAGGGATAGGGTACGGGTTAGGTTTAGGGTTAGGGTTAGGGTACTGGTTAGGGTTAGGGTTAGGGATAGGGTACGCATTAGGGTTAGGGTTAGGGATAGGGTACGGGTTAGGTTTAGGGTTAGGGTTAGGGTACTGGTTAGGGTTAGGGTTAGGGTGAGGGTACTGGAGAGGGTTAGGGTTAGGGTTAGGGTAAGTGTACAAGTTAGGGTTAGAGTTAGGGTACGGGTTAGGTTTAGGTTTAGGTTTAGGGTTAGGGTACTGGTTAGGGTTAGGGTTAGGGTTTGGGTAGGGTTTAGGATGAGGGTAGGGTTAGGTTTAGGGAACGGGTTGGGTTTAAGTTTAGGTTAGGTTTAGGGTATGGGTTAGCAATAGGGTTACGGTTAGGGTTAGGTTTAGGGTACGGGTTAGGGTTAGGGTTAGGGTACGGGTTAGGGTTAAGGTTAGGTTTATAGTTAGGGTTAGACATAGGGTTAAGGTTAGGGTTAGGTTTAGGGTACAGGTTAGGTTTAGGGTACGGTATAGGGTTAGAGTAAGGGTTCGTGTTAGGGTTAAGGCACGGGCTAGCGTTAGGTTTAGGGTTAGGGTACTGGTTACGTTTAGGTTTAGGGATAGGGTACGCGTTAGGGTTAGGGTTAGGGTTAGGGTTAGGGTTAGGGTACGGTTCAGGGTTAGGGTTAGGGTTAGTGTTAGGGTAGTGGTTAGGGTTAGGGTGAGGGTACTGGATCGGGTTAGGTTTAGGTTTAGGGTAAGTGTACGGTTAGGTTGAGGGTTAGGGTACAGGTTAGGGTTAGGGTTAGGGTACTGTTTAGGGTTAGGGTTAATGTTAGAGTAGGGTTTAGGGTTAGCTTTAGGGTTAGGTTTAGGGTACGGGTTCGGGTTAAGATTAGGGTTAGGGTTAGGGTACGAGTTAGCAATAGGGTTATTATATGGTTAAGTTTAGGGTAAGGGTTAGGGTTAGGGTAGGGGTTTGGGTTAGGGTTAGGGTTAGGGTACGAGTTAGCAGTAGGGTGAGGGTTAGGGTTATGTTTAGGGTACAGGTTAGGTTTAGGGTTAGGGTTCGGGTTAGGGTTAGGGTTAGGGTAAGGTTACGGGATAGGATTAGGGTTAGTGTAAGGGTTAGGGTTAGGGTACGGGTAAGGGTTAAGATTAGGGTTAGGGTTAGGGTTAGGGTACTGGTTAGGCTCAGGTTTACAGTACGGGTTAGGGTTAGAATAAGGGTAGGTTTAGGGTACGGGTTAGGGTTAGGGTACGGGTTCGGATAAAGTTTAGGTTAAGGATTAGGGTTAGGGTTAGGGTTAGGGTACAGGTTAGTGTTAGGGTAAGGTTTAGGTTAAGGGTTAGGTTTAGGTTTAGGGTACGGGTTACTTTTCAAGTTAGGTTTCGGGTTAGGGGTAGGGTTAGGGTTAGGCTACGTGTTACTGTACGGGTTAGGGTAAGGGTTAGGGTACTGGTTAGGGTTACGGTTAGGGTTAGGTTAAGGGTTAGGGTTAGGGTTAGCGTTAGGGTACAGTTTAGGTTTAGGGTTAGGGTTACGGTTAGGGTACTGGTTAGTGTTAGTCTTAGGGTTAGGTTTAGGATACAGGTTCGGGTTAGGTTTAGGGTTAGGATTAGTGCTTGGAAAGGGGTTAGGGTTAGGGTTCGGTTAGGGTTATGGTTAGGGTTAGGGTACGGGTTAGGATACGGGTTATGGTTAGGGTTAGGGTTAGGGTATGGTATAGGGTATGGTTTAGGCTTAGGTTTAGGGTTAGGGTACGGGTTAGTGTTAGGGTTAGGTTATGGTTATGGTTAGGGTACGGGTTAGGATACGGGGTATGTTTAGGTTTAGGGTTAGGGTACGGGTTAGGTTATGGGTTAGGGTTATGTTTACGGTATGGGTAAGGGAACGGGTTAGGGTTAAGGTTAGTGTACTGTTTAGGGAACGGGTGAGTGTTAGGGTTAGTGTTTGGTTTAGGGGTAGGTTTAGGGTTAGGGTTAGGGTACTGGTTCGGGTTAGGGTTACGGTTAGGTTTAGGGTACTGGTCAAGGTTAGGTTTAGGGTTAGGAAATGGGTTAGCGTTAGGGTAAGGGTTAGGGTACGGATAAGGGTTAGGTTAAGGTTTAGGATTAGGATTAGGGTCAGGGTTACGGTACTGGTTTGGTTTAGGGTTAGGGTTAGGGTACGGGTTAGGTTTAGTGTTAGGGTTAGTGTTAGGTTTCAGATACGGGTTAGGGTACGGGTTAGGTTGAGGTTTAGTGTTAGAGTTAGGGTTAAGGTACGGGTTAGGCATAGGGTTAGGGTTAGGGTTAGGGTTAGGTTTAGGGTACGGGTTAGGGTAGGGTTAGGGTATGGGTTAGGGTTAGGGTAAGGGTACGGGTAAGTGTTAGGGTTAGGGTTAGGGTTAGGATATGGGTTAGGGTTAAGTTTAGGGTTACGGTTAAGGTACTGTTTAGGGTTATGGTTAGGGTATGGTTTAGGGTTATAGTAAGGGTTAGGGTTAGGGTACAGGTTAGGGTTAGGGTGCGGGTTAGGGTTAGGATTCGGTTACGGGTTAGAGTTAGGGTTAGGATTCGGTTACGGGTTAGGGTTAGGCTGGGTACGGGTTAGGGTATGGGTTAGTGTACGGGTTAGGTTTAGGGTTCTGGTTAGGGATAGGTTTAGGATTAGGGTACGGGTTAAGGTTAGGTTTAGGGTTAGGGTACAGGTTAGGGTTAGGGTTTGGGTTAGGGTTCGGGTTCGGGTTAGGGTTAGGGTTAGGTTTAGCAAACGGTTTAGGGTTAAGGTTAGTGTTAGTGTTAGGGTTAGGGTTAGTGTACGGGTAAGGGTCACGGTTAGGGTACGGGTAGGGTTAGTGTTAGGGTTAGGGTTAGGGTCGTGGTTAGCAATAGGGTTAGGGTTAGGGTTAGGTTTAGTGTACGGGTTAGGGTGAGGGTTGGGGTACGGGTTAGGATTAGGGTTAGGGTAAGGTTACGGGTTAGGTTTAGGCTTAGGGTTAGGGTTAGGGTTAGGGTTAGGGTACGGGTTAGGGTTAAGGTTAGGGTTAGGGTTAGGGTCAGGGTACTGGTAAGTGTTAGGGTTATGGTACGGGTTAGGGTTAGATTAAGGATTAGGGTTAGGGTACGGGTTAGGTTAGGGTACGGATTAGGGTACCGTTAGGGTTAGGGTTAGGGTTAGGGTTCTGGTTAGGGTTAGTGTACGGGTTAGGGTTAGGGTTGGGGTACGGATTTGGGGACAGGTTAGGGTTAGTGTTATGTTTAGGTTTACGGTACGGGTTAGTAATAGTGTTAGGGTTAGGGTTAGGGTACGGGCTAGGGTTAGAGTAAGGGTTAGGGTTAGGGTACTGGTTAGGGTTAGGGTACGGCTTATGGTTAGGGTGAGGGTTCGGGTTACGTTTATGGTTAGGGTTAGGGTTAGGGTACGGGTTATGGTTATGGTTAGGGTACTAGTTAGGGTTAGGGTTAGGGTTTGGTTACGGGTTAGGGTTAGGGTTGGGGTACAGTTTACGGTCCACGTTAGGGTTAGGGTTAGGGTTAGGGTCAGGTTACGTTTTAGGGTTAGGGTTAGGGTACGTGTTACTGTACGGGATAGCGTTAGGGTTAGGGTACTGGTTAGTGTTAGGGTTAGGGTTAGGGTTAGGGTACTGTTTAGGGTTAGGTTTAGGGTTAGTGTAGGGGTTAGTGTTAGGGATAGGGTTAGGTTTAGGGTACAGATTAAGGTTAGAGCAAGGTTTAGGTTTATGGTTCGGGTTAGGGTTAGGGATAGGGTACTGGTTAGGGTTAGGGTTATGGTACGGGTTAGGGTTAGGCTTAGGGTTAGGCTTAGGGTTAGGTTTAGGGTACAGGTTAGGGTTAGGTTTAGGGTTAGTGTTAGGTTTTGGATACGGCTTAGCAATAGGGTTAGGGTAAGGGTTAGGTTTAGTGTACGGGTTAGGGTAAGGGTTAGGGTTAGTGTACTCGCTAGGGTTAGGGTTAGGGTACGGGTTATGGTTGGAGTAAGGGTTAGGGTGAGGGTACGTGTTAGGCTTAGGGTACGGGATAGGGTTAGGGTGAGTGTACGGGATAGGGGTAAGGATAGGTTTAGGGTTAGGTTACGCGTTAGGGTTAGGGTTGGGTCAGGGTTAGGGTTAGGGCTCGGTAAGGGTACGGGTTAGGGTTAGGGTTAGGGTACGGGTTAGGGTTAGGGATAGAGTTAGGGTACTGGTTAGGTTTAGGGTAAGGGTACCGGTTAGGTTTAGTGTCAGGGTTAGGGTTAGGGAGAGGGATAGGGTTAGGGTATGGCTTAGGGTAAGGGTGAGGGTAAGGGTTAGGTTTAGGGTTGGGTTAGTGTTAGGGTACGGGTTAGGGTTAGGGTTTGTTTCAGGTTAAGGTTTAGGGTTAGGTATAGGGTACGGGTTATGGAACGGGTTAGGGTAAATTTTAGGATTAGGTTACGGGTTATGGTTAGGGTTAGGGTACGGGTTTCGGAACGGGTTAAAGTTAGGGTAAGGGTACTGGTTAGGGTTACGGTTAGGGTACGGATTAGGGTTAGGGTTAGGGTTAGGGTACGGTTTAGGATTAGCGTTACGGTTAGGGTATTGGTTAAGGTTAGCATTATGGTACAGGTTAGGTTTAGGTTTAGGGTTAGGATTAGGGTTAGGATACGGGTTAGGTGTAGGGTGAGGGTTAGGGTACGGGTTAGGGTTAGGGTTAGGGTTCGGGTTAGGGGCTGGGTTAGCGATAGGGTTAGAGCTAGGGTTAGGTTTAGTGTACGGGTTAGGGTTAGGGTTAGAGTACAGGATAGGGTTAGGGCTAGGGTTATGGTTAGGGTTAGGGTTAGGTTTAAGATTAGGGTACGGGTTAGTGTTAGGGTAAAGGTTAGGGTTAGGATTAGGGTTAGGTTAAGGGTACAGGTTAGGGTTAGGTTTAGGGTTAGGGTTATGGGTAGTACACGCGTTCGGGATAGGGTTATGGTTAGGGTACGGTTTAGGGTTAGGGTTAGTGTTATGGTACTGGTTAGGGTTAGGGTTCGGGTTAGGGTACGGGTTAGGGTTTGTGTTAGTGTTAGGGTTAGGGGACGGGTTAGGGTTAGGGTTAGGGTTAGTTTACGGGTTAGGGTAAGGGTTAGGGTTATGATACGGCTTAGGTTTAGGGTTAGGGTTAGGGCTAGGGTTAGGGACTGGTTTGGTTTAGGGTTAGGGTACGGTTTAGGTTTAGGGTTAGGGTTAGGGTTAGATTAGGGTACAGCTTAGGTTTATGGTTAGTGTACGGCTTAGGGTTGGGTTAGGGTTAGGGTATGGGTTAGGGTTAGGGTTTGGTAAGGGTACGGGTTAGGGTTAGGGTTAGGGTACGGGTTAGGGTTAGGGTTAGGATGAGTATTAGGGTACCCTTAGGGTTAGGGTTAGGTTTATGGTACGCATGAGGGTGAGGGTTAGGAAATGGGTTAGGTTTAGGGTACAGGTTTGGGTTAGGGTTAGGGTTAGGGTACGGGATAGGGTTAGGGTTAGGGTTACAGTTAGGGTACCGGTTAGGGTAGGGTTAGTGTTAGGGTATGGGTTAGGGTTAGGGGAAGTGTACGGGGTAGGTTTAGGGTTAGGGTTAGGGTACGAGTTAGGGTTAGGGTTAGGGTACGAGTTAGGTTTAGGTTTAGTGTTAGGGTTAGGTTTAGGGTGAGTGTACGGGTTAGGGGTAGGGTTAGGGTTAGGGTTAGGTTACGGGTTAGAGTTAGGGGCTGGGTTAGGGTACGGGTTAGGGTTAGGTTACGGGTTAGGGTTAGGTTTAGGGTATGGGTTAGGTTTAGGGTTATGGTTAGGGTAATGGTTAGGGTGAGGTTTAGGGTACAGGCTAGCGTAAGTGTAAGGGTTAGGGTTAGGGTACTGGTTAGGGTTAGGGTTAGGGTACTGGTTAGGGTTAGGATTAGGTTTAGGATAGGCGTTAGGGTTATGGTTAGGGTTAGGTTTAGGGTAGGTTTTAGTATTAGGGTTAGGGTTAGGATTAGGGTTAGGGTACGGTTTAGGGTACGGGTTAGGGTTAGGGTTAGTGTATGGCTTTTGGTACGGGTTAGGGTTAGGGTACGTGTAAGGTTTAGGGTCAGGGTAAGGGTACCGGCTAGGGATAGGCTTAGGGTACGGGTTAGGGTTAGGGTTAGGGTTAGGGTCCTGGTTAGGTTTAGCGTTAGGTTTAGTGTATGGGTTAGGGTTAGGGTTAGGTTTAGGGTTAGGTTTAGGGTACGGGTTGGGATTAGGGTTAGGTACGGGTTAGGTTTAGGGTTAGGGTTAGGTTTAGAGTGAGGGTACAGTTGAGGGTTAGGGTTAGGGTTAGGGTTAGGGTACTGGTTTGGTTTAGGGTTAGGTTTAGGGTAACGGTTAGGTTTAGGGTTAGGGTTAGGGGTAGGTTTTGGGTACGTGTGAGAGTACAGTTTAGGGTACGGGTTAGGTTTCGGGTTAGGGTTAGGGTACTGGTTTGGTTTAGGGTTAGGTTTAGGGTAAGGGTTAGGTTTAGGGTTAGGGTTAGGGATAGGTTTTGGGTATGGGTTAGGGTACGGGTTATGGTTACGTTTATTGTACAGCTTAGAGTATGGGGTAGGGTTAGGGTTTGGGTACGGGCTACGGATAGGGTTAGGGTAAGGGTACGGGTGAGGGTTGGGGTTTGGTACGGGAAAGGGTTAGGGTTAGGGTTAGAGTTAGGGTACTTTTTAGGGATAGGATTTGGGTTACGTTACGGGTTAGGGTTAGGGTAGGGTTAGGGTACAGGTTAGGGTTAGGGTTAGGGTTCGGGTTAGGGTTAGGGTTAGGGTTAGGGTTGGGTTCCGGTTAGAGTAAGGGTGAGGATTAGGGTACAGGTTAGGGATAGGGTACAGGTTAGGGATAGGTTAGGGTACTGGTTAGGGTTAGGATTAGGCCTGGGTAAAGGTTAGGGTACGGGTTAGGTTTAGGGTCCTGGTTAAGGTTAGGGTTAGGGTTTGGGTTAGGGTTTGGGTTAGGGTACTGGTTAGGGTTAGGGTTAGGGTGAGGGAACGAATTAGGGTTAGGGTTAGGGTTAACGTCCGGGTTATGATTAGGGTTAGGGTTAGGGTAAGGGTACTGGTTAATGTTAGGTTTAGCGTTAGGGTGTGGGTTAGAGTTAGGGTTAGGGTTAGGGTATGGGTTAGGATTAGGGTACGTTTAAGGGTTAGAATTAGGTTTAGGGTTTGGGTACTGGTTTGGTTTAGGGTGAGGGTTAGTGTATGGGTTAGGTTTAGGTTTAGGGTTAGTGTTAGGTTTAGGTTACGGGTTAGGGTATGGGTTAGGTTTAGGGTTAGTGTTAGAGTTAGGGTTAGGGTATGTGTTAGGCATAGGGTTAGGGTTAGTGTTAGGTTTAGGGTCCGGATTAGGGTACGGGTTACGGTATGGGTTAGGGTTAGGGTACGGGTTAGGGTACGGGTTAGGGTTAAGTTTAGGGTTAGGGTTAGGGTATTGGTTAGGGTTAGGATTAGGGTACGGGTTAGGGTTAGTGTAAGGGTTAGGGTTAGGTTACAGGTTAGGGTTAGGGTAGGGTACGTGTTAGGGTTAGGGTTAGAGTACGGGGTAGGGTCAGGGTTAGGGTTAGGATACTGGTTGGGGTTAGGGTTAGGGTAGGGGTTAGTGTTAGGTTTAGGGGTACTGTTAGGTTTAGGGAACGGCTTAGTGGTAAGGTTAGCTTACCGGTTATGGTTATGGTTAGGGTTAGGGTTAGGGTACGGTTTAGGGTTAGGGTTAGGGTTAAGGTTAGGGTTAGGGTACTGGTTTTGTTTAGACTTAGGGTTAGGATACGGCTTAGGTTTAGGGTTGGGGTGAGGTTTAGGGTACGGGTTAGGGTACGGCTTAGGGTTAGGGTTAGGTTTAGGGTATGGGTTAGGGTTAATGTTAGGGTTAGGGTTAGGGTTAAGGGAAGGGTTACGGTTAGGGTACGTGTTAGGGTACGTGTTAGGGATAGTGTTAGGGTTAGGGTTAGGGTACGGGTTAGCAATAGGTTTCCGGTTAGGTTCAGGGTACGGGAAGGGTTAGGGTTACGGTCGGGTTAGGGTACAGGTTAGGGTAAGGTTACGGGTTATGGTAAGGATTAAGGTTAGGGTTAGGGTACAGGTTAGGGTTAAGGTTAGGGATAGGGTTAGGATACTTGTTAGGGTTAGGTTTAGGGTACGGATTAGTGTTAGAGTAAGGGATAGGGTTAGGGTATGGGTTAGGGTAAGGGTTAGAGTTAGGATTAGGGTACGGGTTATGGTACAGTTTAGGTTTAGGGCACTGCTTAGGTTAGGGTTAGGGGTGGGTATGGGTTAGGATTAGTGTTAGGGTTAGGGTACTGTTTAGGTTTAGGGTTAGGGTTAGGGTTAGGGTTAGGGTTAGTGTACGGGTTAGGGATAGGGTTAGGATACGGGTTAGGGTTAGGGTTAGGGTACGGGTTAGGGTTAGGGTTAGGGTTAGGGTACTGGTTAGGGTTAGATTTGGGTTAGGGTATGGCCTAGGGTTAGGGTTAGGTTAGTGTACGGGTTAGGTAAGCATTAGGTTAAGGGTTGGGCTTAGGGTTCAGGTTAGGGTAAGGGTTAGGGTTAGGGTTAGGGTAGGGTACAGGTTAGGGCTTAGGGTTCGGGTTAGTGTAGGGGTTAGGGTTAGGGTTAGGGTTAGGTTGAGGTTACAGGTTAGGGTTAAGGTTAGGGTTAGTGTTAGGATACGGGTTAGGTTTACGGTTAGGGTACGGGTTAGGGTATGGATTAGGGTTAGTGTTAGGTTTTGGTATAAGGTACGGGTTAGCAATATGGTTAGGGTTAGGGTTAGGTTTAGGATACGGGTTAGTGTTAGGGTTAGGGTTCGGAATAGGGTTAGTTTTAAGGTAATGGTAGGGATTAGGGTTAGTGTTAGGGTTAGGGTTAGGGTTAGGGTTAGGGTTAGGTTACGGGTTAGTGTTAAGGATAGGGTTAGGGTTAGGGTACTGTTGAGGGTTAGGGTTAGGGTACCGGTTAGGGTACAGGTTAGGGTTAGGTTTAGGGTTAGGGTACTGGTTAGGGTTAGTGTTAGGGTTAGGGTACGGGTTAGGGTTAGGTTTAAGGTTAGGGTTAGGGAACAGGTTAGGGTTACGGTTCGGTTTAGGGTTAGGGTTAGAGTTAGGTTAAGGGTACAGATTAGGGTACGGGTTAGGGTTAGGGTTAGTGTACGCTTTAGGGTATGGTTTAGGGTTAGGTTTAGGGTACAATTTGGTTAGGGTTAAGGTTAGGGTTAGGGAACGGGTAAGGGTTAGGGTTAGGGTTAGGGTTAGGGTACAGTTTAGTGTAGGGTTAGGTCATGGGTTAGGGTTAGGGTTAGCGTTAGGGTTAGGTTTAGGGTACGGGTTAGGGTACGGCTTAGGTTAAGGGTTAGTGTACGGCTTAGGGAGCAGTTTAGGGTTAGGGTTAGGGTACGGGTTAGGTTTAGTGTTAGGGTACGGGTTAGTGTTACGGTTAGGGGTAGGTTTAAGGTACTGGTTAGGGTAAGGGTTAGCGTTAGGGTTAGGGTTACGGTTAATGGACTGGTTAGGGTTAGTGTTAGGGTTAGGGTACAGGTTAGGGTATGGCTTAGGGTTAGGGTACTGGTTAGGTTTATTGTTAGGGTACGGGTTAGTGTTAGGGTTAGGGCTGGGGTTAGGGTACTGGTTAGGGTAAGGGTTAGCGTTAGTGTAGGGGTTAGGGTTAGGAATAGGTTAGGTTTAGGGTACTTTTTCCGGTGAAGGTTAGGGTTAGGGTTAGGTTTAGGGTACGGGTTATGGTTAATGTTAGGGTTAGTGTTAGGATTAGGTTTAGTGTTAGGGTATGGGTTAGAGTTACGGTTAGGGAACAGGTTAGGGTTAGGTTTAGGTTACTGGTTAGGGTTTGGGTTAGGGTATGGGTTAGTGTTAGGGATAGGGTACTGGTTTGGGTACGGGTTAGGTTTAGGGTACTTGTTAGGGTTAGGGTTAGGGTTAGGGTTAGGGTTAGGGTTAGGGTTAGGATACGGGTTAGGTTTAGGTTACGGGTTAGTGTAGGGTGAGAGTTAGGGTAATGGTTATGGTGCGTGTAGGGTTAGGGTACGGGTTAGGGTTAGGGTACTGGTTAGGGTTAGTGTTAGGGTTAGGGTAAAGGTTATGGTTAGGGTTAGGGTTAGGGTTAGGGTATGGTTTAGGGTTAGGGTTAGGTTACGCGTTAGGGTTAGGGTTAGGGTATGCTTTGGGGTTAAGGTTAGGTTTAGGGTTAGGGTACTGGTTTGGTTTAGGGTTAGGGTAAGGGTACGCATTAGGGTTAGGGTACGGGTACGGCTTAGGTTTAGGGTTAGGGTTAGTGTACTGGTTAGGTTTAGGGTTAGGTGTAGGGTAGGGGTTAGGGTTAGGGTTAGGGTTAGGTTTAGGGTACGGGTTAGGGTTAAGGTTAGGGTTAGGGTTAGGGTTAGGGTTAGCATTAGTGTATGGGTAAGGGTTACGGTTAGGGTACGGGTTAGGGTACGGTTTAGGGTGAGTGTTAGGGTTAGCGTGAGGGTACGGGTTAGCAATAGGGTTAGGGTTAGAGTTAGGTTTAGTGTACGGGTTTGTGTTAGGGTTAGGGAACGGGTTAGGTTTAGGGTAGGGTAAGGGTACGGGTTAGGGATAGGGTTAGGCTTTGGGTTCGGGTACGGGTTAGGGTAGTTTAGGGTTAGGGTTAGGGTACTGTTGAGGGTTAGGGTTAGGGTATGTGTTAGGGTTAGAGTAAGGGTTAGAGTGAGGGTACGGGTTTGGGGTGGGTACGGGATAGGGTTACGGTGAGTGTATGCGTTCCAGTAGGGTTAGGTTTAGGGTTAGGTTAAGGGTTAGGGTTAGGGCTGGGTACGGTTTAGGGTACGCGTTAGGGTACGGGATACGGTTAGTGTACGGGTTAGGGTTAGGTTTAGGGTACAGGTGAGGTTTAGGGTTGGGGTTAATGTTAGGGTACGGGTTAGGGTTAGGGTTAGGTTTAGGATTAGGGTACGGTTTAGTGTTAAGGTAAAGGTTAGGGTTAGGGTTAGGTTAAGGGTACAGGTTAGGGTTAGGTTTAGGGTTAGGGTTAGGGTTAGGATACTCGTTAGGGATAGGGTTATGGTTAGGGTACGGTTTAGGGTTAGGGTTAGGGTTATGGTACTGGTTATGGTTAGGGTTTGGCTTAGGGTACAGGTTAGGGTTTGTGTTAGTGTTAGGGTTAAGGTACGGGTTAGGGTTAGGGTTAGGGTTAGGGTACTGGTTAGGGTTAGGGTTACAGTATGGGTTAGTGTTAGTGTAAGGGTCAGGGTTAGGGTTAGGGTTAGGGTACGGGTTATGGTTAGGTTTAGAGTTAGGGGACTGGTTAGGGTTAGGGTTCTGTTTAGGGTACGGGTTAGAGTCATGGTTAGGGTTAGGGTAGGGTTTAGGCTTAGGGTTAGGTTACAGGTTAGGTTTAGGGTTAGGTTTAGGGTTAGGGTACTGGTTTGGTTTAGTGTTAGGGTTAGGGTTAGGGTACTGGTTTGGTTTAGGGTTAGGGTTAGGGTACGGGTTAGGTTTAGGGTTAGGATTAGGGTTGGGTGTAGGGTACGGGTTAGGGTACAGGTTAGGATTTGGGTTAGTGTTCAGCTTAGGGTACGGTTTAGGTTGAGGGTAGGGTACGGGTTAGGGTTAGGATAAGGATACGGTTTAGGGTTAGGTTTAGGGTAAGGGTTAGGCTACTGGTTAGGGTAAGGGTTAGGGTTAGAGTAGGGTTTAGGGTTAGGGTTAGGGTTAGTTTTTGTGTACGGGTTAGGGTTATGGCTAGGGTTAGGGTACGGGTTAGGGTTAGGGTTATGGTACAGGTTAGGGTTAGGGTTAGGGTACAGGTTAGGGTTAGAATAAGGGTTAGGGTTAGGGTACAGGTTAGAGTTAGGGTACGGGTTAGGGTTAGGGTAGGGTTAGGGTACTGGTTAGGGTTAAGGTTATGGTACAGATTAGGGTTAGGTTTAGGTTAAGGGTTCGGGTTAGGGTTAGTGTTAGGGATAGGTACGGGTTAGAGTTAGGGTTAGGGTGCGGGTTGCGGTACAGTTTAGCGTTAGGGTTAGGGTACGGGTTACGGTACGGGTTAGGATTAGGGTACTGGTTAGGGTTAGGGTTAGGGTTAGGGCTACGGTTAGGGTACGGGTTAGGGTTAGGGTTATGGTACAGGTTAGAGTTAGGGTTAGGGTACTGGTTAGGGTTATGGTTAGGGTACGGGTTAGGGTTAGAATAAGAGTTAGGGGTAGGGTACAGGTTAGGGTTAGGGAACGGGTTAGGGTACGGGTTAGGGTTAGGGTAGGGTTAGGGTACTGGTTAGGGTTAGGGTTAGGGTACGGGTTAGTGTTAGGGTTAGGTTAAGGGTTCGGGTTCGGGTTAGGGTTAGGGATAGGTATGGGTTAGAGGTAGGGTTAGGGTATGGGTTACGGTACAGTTTAGCATTTGGCTTAGGGTACGGGTTACGGTACAGGTTAGGGGTAGGGTACTGGTTAGGGTTAGGGTTAGGGTACAGGTTACGTTTAGTGTAAGGGTGAGGGTACTGTTTATGGTTAGGGTTAGTGTTAGGGTACAGGTTAGGGTTAGGTTTAGGGTTAGGTTTAGGGTTAGGATACGGTTGAGGGTTAGGGTTAGGGTTAGGTTTAGGTTACGGGTTAGGGTTCGGCTTAGGTTTAAGGTACTGTTAAGGGTTAGGTTTAGGGTTAGGGTAAGGGTTCGGGTTCGGGTTAGGGTTATGGTACGGGTTAGGGTTAGGGATAGGTTACGAGTTAGGGTTAAGGTTAGTGTTAGGGTTAGCTTTAGGTTTATGGTACGGTATAGGGTTAGGGTTAGGGTTAGGGTTAGGGTACAGTTTAGGGTTAGGGTTAGGGTAAGGGTACGGTTTAGGGTTAGGGTTAGGGTACGGGTTAGGGTTAGGTTTAGGGTACTGGTTGGGTTGAGGGTTAGGGTTAGGGTACCGGTTAGGTTGAGGGTTAGGTTTAGGGTTAGGTTTAGGGTACGGGTTAGGGTACGGGTTAGAGTTAGGATTAGTGTACGGCTTAGGGTATGGTTTAGGGTTAGGGTTAGGGTACTGGTTAGGGTTAGGTTTAGGGTAAGGGGACAGGTTAGGTTTAGGTTTAGGTTATGGTTATGGTTAGGATTAGGGTTAGGGTAGTGCTCAGGGTTAGGGTTAGGGTAGTGGTTAGTGTAAGTGATAGGGTTAGGATTAGGATACGCGTCAGGGTTAGGGTTAGTTGTGGGTTAAGTTTAGGGTTAGGGAACAGGTTAGTGTTAGGGTTAGGGTAAGGGTTAGGTCACGGGTTAGGGTTAGGGTAGGGTACGGTTAAGGTTACGGGTTAGGGTTATGGTTAGGGTACTGTATAGGGTTTGGGGTCGGCTAGGGTACGCCTAGGGTTAGGGTTAGGGTTAGGTTACGGGTTAGGGTTAGGGTTAGGGTACTGGTTAGGGTAGGGTTACGGTTAGGGTTATGGTACAGGTTAGTGTAGGGTTAGTTTTAGGGTACGGGTTAGGTTAGAGTTAGGGTTATGTATGTATTAGGGTTAGGGTTATGGTACGGGTTAGGGTTAGGGTCTGGTTTGGGTTAGAGTTAAGGTTAGGGTTCGGGTAGGGTTATGGTTAGGGTTAGGGAATGGGTTAGGGAACGGGTTAACATTAGGGTTTGGGCTGGGTACCGGTAAGGGTTAGGGTACGAGTTAGGGTTAGATTTAGGATTAGGGTTAGGGTACGGGTTAGTGTTCGGGTTATGGTTAGGTTTAGGGTTAGGGTTAGGGTTAGGTTTAGGGTTAGAGTACGAGTTAAGGTAAGGTTTCGTGTTAGGGTTAGGGTACTGGTTAGGGTTAGGGTTAGGCTTAGGTACGGGTTAGGGTTAGGTTTAGGGTTAGATTACTGGTTAGGGTAAGGGTTACGGTATGGGTTAGTGTTAGTGTAAGGGTTAGGGTTAGGGTTAGGTTTAGGGTTTGGTTTAGGGGACGGGTTAGGGTACAGGTTAGAGTTAGTGTAGTGTATGGCTTAGGGTACGGGATAGGGTTAGGTTTAGGGTACAGATTAGGGTTAGGGTACGGCTTAGGGTTAGGGTGAGGGTACCGGTTAGGTTTAGTGTTAGGGTTAGTGTTAGGGTTAGGGTTAGGGTACGGGTTAGGTTTGGGGATAGGGTATGGGTTAGGCTACGGGTATGGGTTAGGGTTAGGGTACTCCTTAGGGTTAGGGTTACGGTTAGGGTTAGGGTAAGTGTGAGGGTTAGGGTTAGGGTTAGGTTACGGGTTAGTGTTAGATTTAGGATACGGGTTGCGGTTAGGCTTAGGGTTAGGTTACTGGTTTGGTGTACGTTTAGCGCGTTAGGGTTAGGGTTAGGGTACGGTTTAGGGTTAGGGTTAGGTTACGGGTTAGGGTTAGGGTTAGGGTTAGGGTACGGTTTAGGGTTAGGGTTAGTGTTAGGGTTAGGTTACTGGTTTGGTTCACGTTTAGTGTAAAGTTGCACGTTAGGGTTAGGGTTAGGGTACGGGTTAGGGGTCGGGTACTGGTTAGTGTTAGGGTTAGGGTTATGGTAGGGGTTATGGTTAGGGTTAGGTTTAGGTTTAGGGTACAGGTTACGGTTAAGGTTAGGGTTAGTGTTAGGGTAAGGGTTAGCGTTAGGGTTAGGGATAGGGTACGTGTTAGCAATGGGGTAAGGGCTAGGGTTAGGTTTAGTGAACGGGTTAGGGTTAGGGTTAGGTTACATGAAGGGATAGGGTTAGGGTAAGGGTACGGGTACGGGTTAGGTTTAGGGTTAGGGAACGGATTAGGGTTAAGGTTAGGGTTAGGGTTAGGGCACTGGTAAGGGTTAGGGTTAGGGTACGGGTTAGGGTTAGAGTAAGGGTTAGTGTTAAGGTACGTGTTAGGGGTAGGGTACGGGTTAGGGTTAGGGCTGGGTCCAGGTTAGGGTTAGGTTTAGCGTAAGGGTTTGGGGTAGGGTTAGGGTTCGGGTTAGGTTACGGTTTAGGGTTAGGGTTAGGTTTAGGGTACTGTTTAGGGTTAGGGTTACAGTACGGGTTAGGGTTAGTGTAAGGGATAGGGGTAGGGTACTGGTTAGGGTTAGGGTACGGCTTAGGGTAAGGGTGAGGATACGTGTGAGATTTAGTGTTAGCGTTAGGGTTAGAGTACAGGTTAGGGTTAGGGTTTGTTTTAGGTTACGATTTAGGGTTAGGGTTAGGGTATGGGTTACAGTACGTGTTAGGGTTAGGGTTACGGTACTGGTTTGGTTTAGGGTCAGGGTTAGGGTATGGATAAGGGTTAGGGTTAGGGTTCGGGTACGGGTTAGGGTTAAGTTTAGGGTTAGGGTTAGGTTTAGCAATAGGGTACGGGTTAGGGTTAAGTTTAGGGTTAGGGTTAGGGTACGGGTTAAGGTTAGTGTTAGGGTTAGTATTAGGATACGGGTTAGCAATAGGGTTTGGGTAAGGGTTAGGTATAGTGTACGGGTTAGGGTTAGGGTTAGGGTACGGTTTAGGTTAGGGTTAGGGTAAGGCTACCGGGTAGGTTTAGGGTTATGGTTACGGTTACGGTACGGGTTAGGGTTAAGGTTAGGGTACTGGTTAGGGTTAGGGTTCGGGTACTGGTTAGGATTAGGGTACGGGTTAGGTTTAGGGTGAGTGTACGGGTTAGGTGTAGGGTTAGGTTTAGTGTTAGGTTACGGGTTAGGGTTTGGGCTGGGTAATGGTTAGGGTATGGGTTACGGTACGGGTTAGGTTTAGGGTACGGGTTAGGTTTAGAGTTAGGGTTAGGGTTAGTGTTAGGGTAAGGGTTAGGGTGGGGTTAGGGTTAGGGTACTGGTTAGGGTTAGGGTTAGGGTACGAGTTAAGGTTAGGGTACGGGTTAGGGTTAGGTTACGGTTAGGGTTAGGGTTAGGTTACGGGTTACGGTTAGGGTTAGGGTTAGGTTTAGGGTACGGTTTAGGGTTAGTGTTACGGTACTGGTTTGGTTTAAGTGAAGGGTAAGGGTACGCGTTATGGTTAGGGTTAGGGTACGGGCTAAGGTACAACTTAGGGTCTGGTTACTGGGTTAGTGTGAGGGTTAGGGTAGGGTTTAGGGTATTGGTTAGGGTTAGGTTTAGGGTACGGGTTAGGTTTAAGGTTAGGGTTAGGGTCAGGTTCAGGGTTAGGGTACGGGGTAGGGTTAGGTTTAGGGTAAAGGTACGGGTGAGGGTTAGGGTTAGGGTACGGGTTAGGGTTAGGGTTAGGTACGTGTTAGGGATAGGGTTAGGGTCCGGGTTACGGTACCGGTAAAGGTTAGGATTAGGTTTAGGTTACGGGTTAGTGTTAGGTTTAGGGTTAGGGTAATGGTACGGGTGAGGGTTAGGGTCAGGGTTAGGGTACGGGTTAGTGTTAGGGTTAGGTATGTGTTAGGGATAGGGTTAGGGTATGGGTTACGGTACCGGTAAAGGTTAGGATTAGGGTTAGGTTACGGGTTAGGGTTAGGGTACGGTTAGCGTTAGGGTACGGTTTAGGGTTAGGGTGAGTGTATGGGTTAGGGGTATGGTACGGGTTAGTGTTAGGTTACGGGTTAGGGTTAGTGTTAAGGTTAGGGTTAGGGTACGGGTGAGGGTTAGGGTTAGAGTTAGGGTACGGGTTAGGGTGAGGGTTAGGTACGTGTTAGGGATAGGGTTAGGGTACGGGTTACAGTACCGGTAAAGGTTATGATTAGGGTTAGGTTACGGGTTAGGGTTAGGGTACGAGTTAGCGTTAGGGTACGGTTTAGGGTTAGGGTGAGTGTACGGGTTAGGGGTATGGTACGGGTTAGGGTTAGGTTACGGGTTAGGGTTAGTGTTAAGGGTAGGGTTAGGGTACGGGTGAGGGTTAGGGTTAGGGTTAGGGTACGGGTTAGGTTTAGGGTTAGATACGTGTTAGGGATAGGGTTAGGGTACGGGTTTCGGTACCGGTAAAGGTTAGGATTAGGGTTAGGTTATGGGATAGGGTTAGGGTACGGGTTAGGGTTAGTGTTAGGGTTAGGTTTAGGGTACGGTTTAGGTTTAGTGTTACGGTACTGGTTTGGTTTAGGTAAAGGGTAAGGGTACACGTTATGGTTAGGGTTAGGGTACGGGTTAAGGTACGGGTTAGGGTTTGGTTACTGGGATAGTGTGAGGGTTAGGGTAGGGTTTAGGGTATTGGTTAGGGTTAGGTTTAGGGTTAGGGTTAGGTTTAAGGTTAAGGTTAGGGTCAGGGTTAGGGTACGGGTTAGGGTACGGGTTAGGTTTAGGGTTAGGGTTAAGGTATGGGTGAGGGTTAGGGTTAGGGTTAGGGTACGGGTTAGGGTTAGGGTTAGGTACGTGTTAGGGATAGGGTTAGGGTACGGGTTACAGTACTGGTAAAGGTTAGGATTAGGGTTAGGTTACGGGTTAGGGTTAGGGTACGGGTTAGCGTTAGGTTACGGTTTAGGGTTAGGGTGAGTGTACGGGTTAGGGGTATGGTACGGGTTAGTGATAGGTGTCGGGTTAGGGTTAGTGTTAAGGTTAGGGTTAGGGTACGGGTGAGGGTTAGGGTTAGGGTTAGGGTACGGGTTAGTGTTAGGGTTAGGTATGTGTTAGGGATAGGGTTAGGGTACAGGTTACGGTACTGGTAAAGGTTAGGATTAGGGTTAGGTTATGGGTTAGGGTTAGGGTACGGGTTAGCGTTAGGTTACGATTTAGGGTTAGGGTGAGTGTACGGGTTAGGGGTATGGTACGGGATAGGGTTAGGTTATGGGTTAGGGTTCGTGTTAAGGTTAGGGTTAGGGTACGGTTAAGGGTTAGGGTTAGGGTAAGGGTACGGGTTAGGGTTAGGGTTAGGTTACGGGTTAGGGTTAAGGATATGGTTAGGGTTAGGGTACTGGATAGGGTTCGGGTTAAGGTACGGGTTAGGGTTAGAGTAAGGTTTAGTGTTAGGGTGCGCATTAGGTTTCGGGTACGGGTTAGGGTTAGGGTGAGTGTACGGGTTTGGGGTAGATTTAGGGTTAGGGTTAGGTTACGGGTTAGGGTTAGGGCTCGGAACGGGTTAGGGTTAGGGTTAGGGTAAGGGTACGGTTTAGGGTTAGGGTTAGGGTTAGTGTTAGGGTACGGGTTAGGGTTAGGGTTGGGGTACTGGTTAGGGTTAGGGTTAGAGTACGGGTTAGGGTTAGTGTAAGGGTTAGGGTTAGGGTACGGGTTAGGGTAAGAGTACGGTTTAGGGTAAGGGTGAGTGTATGGGTTAGGTATAGTGTTAAGGTGAGGGTTAGGGTACCGGTTAGGGTTAGAGTTTGTTTTAGGTTACGGTTTAGGGTTAGGGTTAGGGTATGGGATACGGTACTGGTTAGGGTTAGGGTTAGGTTAAGGTTACGGGTTAGGGATAGGGTTAGGATACGGGTTAAGGTACGAGTTAGGGTTAGGTTTAAGGGAATGGTTAGGGTTAGGGTTAGGTTAAGGTTACGGGTTAGGGATAGGGTTAGGATACGGGTTAAGGTACGAGTTAGGGTTAGGTTTAAGGGAATGGTTAGGGTTAGGTTTAGGGTACGGATTAGGGTTAGCGTTAGGTTTAGGTTACGGGTTAGGATTAGGGTTAGGGTTATGGTTAGGGTTAGAGTTAGGGTTAGGGTACAATTTAGGGTTAGGGTTATGGTTAGGGTGAGGGAGAGGGTACGGGTTAGGGTTAGTGTTAGGTTACAGGTTAGTGTTACGATTTGGGTTAGGGTACGGTTTAGGGTTAGGGTTAGGTTTAGTGTTAGGGTACAGGTTTGGTTTACGTTTAGGGTAAAGGTGCGCATTAGTGTTAGGGTTAGGGTACGGGCGGGTTAGGTTTAGGGTTAGGTTTAGGGTACTGGTTAGGGTTAGGGTTAGGGTTAGGATAGGAGTTATGGTTAGGGTTAGGGTTAAGTTTAGGGTACGGGTTAGGGTTAAGTTTAGGTTTAGGGTTAGGGTTAGCGTTAGGGTACGGTGAAGGGTTACGGTTAGGGTACAGGTTAGGGTATGGGTTAGGGTTAGTGTTAGGGTAGGGTTAGGGTACGGGTTACCAATAGGGTTAGCGTTAGAGTTAGGTTTAGTCTGCGGGTTTGGTTTAGGGTTAGGTTACGGGTAGGGTTAGGGTTAGGGTAAGGGTACGTATTAGGGTACGGGTTAGGGTTAAGGTTAGGGTACTGGTTAGGTTTAGTGTTAGGGTACGGGTAAGGGTTAGAGTAAGGGTTAGGGTTAGGGTACGTGTTAGGGTTAGTGTACGGGTTAGGGTTAGGGTGAGTGTACGAGTTAGGGGTAGGGTTAGGGTTAGGGTTAGGTTATGGGTTAGGTTTAGGCCTGGGTACGGGTTAGGGTTAGGTTTAGGGTAAGTTTACGGGGTAGGGTTAGGGTTAGGGTTAGGGTACGGGTTAAGGTTAGTGTACGGGTTAGGGTTAGGGTGAGTGTACGGGTTAGGGGTAGGGTTAGGGTTAGGGTTAGGTTACGGGTTAGGTTTAGGCCTGGGTACGGGTTAGGGTTAGGTTTAGGGTAAGTTTACGGAGTAGGGTTCGGGTTAGGTTTAGGGTACGGGTTAGGGTTAGTGTAAGGGATAGGGTTAGGGTACTGGTTAGGGTTAGGGCAAGGTTTAGGGTTAAGTTTAGGTTTAGGGTTAGCTTTAGGGTTAGCGTTAGGGTACGGATAAGGGTTATGGTTAGGGTACGGGTTACGGTACGGGTTAGGGTTAGTGTTAGGGTTAGGGTTAGGTTACGGGTTCGCAATAGGGTTAGGGTTAGAGTTAGGTTTAGTGTAAGGGTTAGTGTTAGGTTTAGGGAACCGGTTAGGGTTAGGTTTAGGGTTTGCGTAGGGGTTAGGGTTAGGGTTTGCGTTAGGATTAGGGTACGATTTGGGTTAGGTTAGGGTCAGGGTTAGGGTTAGGGTTAGGGTTAGTGTTAGGGTAAGGTTTAGGGTTACGGTGAGGGTATGGGTTAGGGTACGGGTTAGGGTTAGTGTTAGGATTAGGGTAAGGGTACGGGTTAGCAAAAGGGTTAGGGTTAGGTTTAGGTTTAGGTTCAGTGTACGGGATAGGGTTAGGGTTAGGGTATGGGTTAGGGTTAGGGTTAGGGTTAGGTAAGGGTCGGGTTAGGGTTAGAGGTAGGGTTCGGATTAGGGTTAAGGTTAGGGTTAGGGTTAGGGTACTGTTTATGGTTAGGGTTAGGGTTAGAGTCAGGGTAAGGGTTAGGGTATGGGTTAGGGTTAGGGTACGGGTTAGGTTTAGGGTGAGTGTATGGGTTAGCAGTATGGTTTAGTTTAGGATTAGGTTACGGGTTAGGGTTAGGGCTGGGTACGGGTTAGGGTACGGGTTAGGTTGAGGGTTAGGATACTGGTAGGGTTAGGGTTAGGGTTAGGGAACGGGTTAGGGTAAGGTTTAGGGTTAGGTTACGGGATAGGGTTAGGGTTAGGGTACGGTTTACGGTACTGTTTAAGGCTAGTGTTAGGGTTATGGTTAGGGTTAGTGTTAGGGTAGATGTTAGGGTAGGTTTAGGCTTAGGTTTAGGGTTAGGATACTGGTTAGGGTTCGGGTTAGGGTTAGGGTATGGGTGAGGGTTAGGGTACGAGTTAGGTTTAGGGTGATTGTACGGGTTAGCAGTAGGGTTAGGGTTAGGGTTAGGTTACAGGGTAGGGTTAGGGCTGGGTACGGGTTAGAGTATGGGTTAGGTTACGGATTAGGTTTAGGGTATGGGTTAGGTTTAATGTTAGGTTTAGGGTACGGGTTAGGGTACGGGTTAGGGTTAGGGTTCGGGTTAGGGTTAGGTTTAGGGTACTGGTTAGGGTTAGGGTTAGGGTACCAGTGAGGTATAGTGTTAGGGTTAGGGTTAGGGTCCGTGTTAGGGTTAGGTTTAGGATTAGGTTACGGTTTAGGGTTAGGGTTAGCGTACCTGTTATAGTACTGGTTAGGGTTAGGGTTAGGATTAGGTTACGGGTTTCGGTTAGGTTTAGGGTTTGGGTTAAAGTACGGGTTAGGATTAGGTATTGGGTATTGGTTAGGGCTAGGGTTAGGGTTAGGGTACGGATTAGGGTTAGGGTTAGGGTTAGTGTACGGGTTAGGTTTAGAGTAAGGTTTAGGGTTAGGATACTGGCTAGGTTTACATTTAGGATTAGGGTATGGGTTAGGGATAGGATGAGGGTTAGGGTTAGGATACTGGTTAGGGTTAGGGTCAGGGTTAGGGTTTCGGTAAGGGTTAGTGTACGGGTTAGGATTAGTGTTAGGTTATTGGTGAGGGTTAGGGTTATGGTAAGGGGTGAGTGTTAGGGTAGGTTTTAGGGTTAGGTTTAGGGTTAGGGTTAGGGTACTGGTTTGGTTTATGTTTAGGGTAAGGGTATGCGTTAGTGTTAAGTTTAGCGTACGGGTTAGGCTTAGGGTTAGGGTTAGGGTTAGGGTACTGGTTAGGGTTAGGTTTAGGGTTAAGGTAGGGGTTAGGGTTAGCGTAGGTTTGGGTACGGGTTAGGGTTAAGGTTAGGGTTAGGGTTAGGTTTAGCGTTAGGGTACAGGTTAGGGTTAGGTTTTGGGTTAGCGTTAGAGTACGGGTTAGGGTTCCAATTAGGGGGCGGGATAGGGTACGGGTTAGGGTTAGTGTTAGGTTACGGGTTAGGGTTAGGGTTACGGTTAGGGTATGGTTTAGGGTTAGGGTTAGGGTACTGGTTTGGTTTAGGGTTAGGGTTAGGGTACGGGTTAGGTTTAGGGTAACGGTTAGGGTTAGGTGTAGGGTACGGGTTAGGGTACGGTTAGGGTTAGGGTTAGGTTTAGGGTTAAGGTTAGGGTTAGGGTTAGATTTAGGGTACGGGTAAGGAATACAGTTAGGGTACGGGTTAGGTTACGGTCTAGTGTTAGTGTTAGGGTTAGGGTTAGGGTACGGGTTAGCAATAGGGTTAGGGTTAGGATTAGGGTACGGGTTAGGGTTAGGTTTAGTGTACGGGTTAGGGTTAAGGTAAGTTTATGGGTTAGGGTTAGGTTTAGGGTTAGGGTTAGGGTACGGGTTAGTGTTAAGGTTAGGTTTAGGGTTTGGGAACTGCATAGGGTTAGTATTAGGGTTAGGGTACCTGTTAGGATTATGGTTAGGGTTAGGTTTAGGGTAGAGGTTAGGGTTAGGGTTAGGGTAAGGTTACGGGTTAGAGTTAGTGTTAGGGTACGGGATACGGTACAGGTAGGGTTAGGGTTATGTTATGTCTTAGGGTTAGGGTTAGGTTAAGGGTTGCAGTACGGTTTAGGGTTAGGTTTAGGGTACTGGTTAGGGTTAGGGTACAGGTTAGGGATAGGGTTAGGGCTAGGGTACGGGTTAGGATTAGGGTTAGTGTTAGGGTACTGCTTAGGGTTAGGATTCGGGTGAGGGTACAGGTTAGGGTTAGGTTTAGTTTTAGGATTAGGATACGGGTTAGGCTTAGGGTTAGGGTTAGTGTAAGGTTACAGGATAGGGTTAGGGTTAGGGTTAGGGTACGGGTTACGGTTAGGCTTAGGGTACGGGTTAAGGTTTGGGTTAGTGTTAGGGTTATGGTTTGGTTATAGGTTAGGGTTAGGGTTAGGTTTAGGGTACGGTTTAGGGTTAGGGTTAGGGTTATGGTTAGGGTACTGGTTAGGGTACGGGTTAGGGTTAGGATTAGTGTACAGCTTAGGGTACGGGTTAGGGTTAGGGTTAGGGTACGGTTGTGGGTTAGGGTTAGGGTAAGGGTACAGGTTACAGTTAGGGTTTGGGTACAGGTTAGGTTTAGGGTTAGGGTTAGTGTACTGGTTAGGGTTCGGGTAAGGGTGTGGTTAGGGGTTATGGTTATGGTTAGGGTTAGGGTTAGGGTTGGGTTAGGGTTTGGGTTAAGGTACGTGTTATGGTACGGGTTAGGGTTAGTATTAGGTTTAGGTTTAGGGTATGGGTTAGCAATACGGTCCGGGTTAGTGTTAGGTTTAGGTTACAGGTTAGGGTTAGGGTTAGGGTATGGGTTAGTGTTAGTGTTAAGGTAAGGGTACGGGTTAGGGTTAGGGTTAGGGTTAGGATTAGGATATGGGTTAGGTTTAAGGTTAGGGTTAGGGTTAGGGTACTGTTTAGGGTTTGGGTTAGTATACGGTTTAGGGTTAGATTAAGGGTTATGGTTAGGGTACAGGTAAGGGTTAGGGTACGGGTTAGGGTTAGGGTGAGTGAATGGGTTAGGTTTAGTGTTAGGGTTAGGGTTAGTTTACGGGTTAGGGTTAGGGCTGTGGACGGGTTAGGGTCCGGGGGGGTACAGATTAGGGTTAGGGTACGGGTTAGGGTTAGGATTAGGGTTGGGTTAGGGTTAGGTTTAGGGTTAGGGTACGGGTTAGGGTTAGGGTACGGCTAAGGGTTAGGGTGAGGGTACGGGTTAGGATTAGGGTTAGGGTTAGGTTTAGGGTTAGGGTTAGGGTACGGGTTAGGGTTAGGGTTAGGGGAAGGTTACGGGTTAGGTTTAGGGTTAGGGTACGGGTTATGGTACAGTCTAGGGTTAGGGTTAGGGTTATGTTACGGTTTAGGGTTAAGGTCGGGTTACATGTTACTGTATGGGTTAGGGTTAGGGATAGGCTACTGGTTAGGGTTAGGGTTAGGGTTAGGGTTAGGGTTAGGCTTAGTGTTAGGGTTAGGGTACAGGTTAGGTTTAGGGCTGGGTACAGGTTAGGGTAAGGTTTAGGGTACAGGTTAGGTTACGGGTTAGTGTTACTGTTAGGGTTAGGGTACGGGTTAGGGTTAGTGTTAGGTTACTGGTTAGGGTTAGGTTTAGGGTACGGGTTAGGGTTAGGGTTTGGGTTAGATTTAGGTTACGGGTTACGGTTAGGGCTGCGTACGAGTTAGGATAAGGTTTAGGGTTAGGGTTAGGGTACGGGTTAGGGTTAGGGTTAGGTGTAGGGGTAGGGGTAGGGTTAGGGTACGGATTAGGATTAGGGTTAGGGTAAGCGTACACGTTAGGGTTAGGGTTAAGGTACGGGTTTGAGTTAGGATTAGGGTTAGGGTACTGGTTAGGGTTAGGGTTAGGGTAGGGGTTAGGGATAGGGTTAGGGTTAGGTTTAGGGTACGGTTACGGTTAAGGTTAGTGTTAGGGTTAAGGTTTGGTATAGGGTCAGTTTTAGGGTTAGGGTTAGCTCACAGGTTAGCAGTAGGGTTAGGGTTAGGGTTAGGTTTAATGTACGGGATAGGGTTAGGGTTAGGGTACGGGTTAGGGTTAGGGTTAGGGTAAGGGTACAGGTTAGGGTGAGGGTTAGGGTTAGGGTTAGGTTACGGGTTAGGGTTAAGGTTATCGTTGGGTTAAGATATTCGTTAGGGTTAGGGTACGGTATAGGGTTAGAGTAAGGGTTAGGGTTAGGGTACGGGTTAGGTTTAGGGTTAGGTTTAAAGTTAGGGTTAGGGTACGGGTTAGGCATAAGGTTAGGGTTAGGGTTAGGTTTAGAGTTCGGCTTAGGGTTAGGGGTAGGGTACGGGTTAGGGTTAAGTTTAGGGTTAGGGATAGGGTACTGGTTAGGGTTAGGGTGAGGGGATGGTCTAGGGTTAGAATACGGGTTAGGGTTAGGGTTATGGTTAGGGTTAGGGTACGGTTTAGGGTTAGGATGAGTGTTCGGGTTAGGGTACCGGTTATGGTTAGGGTTAAGTTGAGCGTACTGGTTAGGGTTAGGTTTAGGGTTAGGGTTAGGGTTAGGGTATGGGTGAGTGTTACGGTACGGGTTAGGGTTAGGGTTAGGGTATGGGTTAGGGTGAGGGTTAGGGTTAGGTTACGGGTTCTTTTAGGTTTAGGGTCCGGGTTAGGGATAGGGTTAGGGTTAGGTTACGGGTAAGGGTTGTGGTCGGGTATGGGTACGGGTTAGGCTTTGGGTTAGGTTTAGGGTACTGGTTAGGGTTAGGGTTAGGGTTTGGGTACGCGTTAGTTTCAGGGTTAGGGATAGGGTTAGGGTACAGGATAGGGTTAGGATTAGGGTTAGGGTACTGGTTAGGGTTAGGTTTAGGGTTAGTGTTATGGTACAGGTTAGGGTATGTTTAGTGTTAGGGTACGGGTTAGGGTTATGGTTAGGGTTAGGTACGTGTAAGGGTTAGGGTTCGGGTTAGTGTTAGTGTTGGGGTACGGGATAGGGTTAGGGTTAGGGTTAGAGTACGGGATAGTGTTAGGTTTAGGGCTGGGTACGGGTTAGGGTTAGGGTTAGTGTTATGGTACAGGTTAGGGTAGGGTTAGTGTTAGGGTACGGGTTAAGGTTAGGTTTAGGTTTAGGTACTTGTAAGGGTTAGGGTTCAGGTTAGTGTTAGTGTTAGGGTACGGGATAGGGTTAGGGCTAGGGTGAGAGTACAGGTTAGTGTTAGGTTTAGGGCTGGGTACGGGTTAGGGTTAGTGTTCGGGATAGGGTTAGGGTTAGGATACGTGTTGGGTTTAGGGTTAGGGTTAGGTTTAGGGTATGGGTTAGGGTTAGTGTGAGGGTTAGGGTTAGGAAACTGGTTAGGGTTTGGTTAAGGTTTAGAGTTAGGGCACGAGTTAGGTTTAGGGTACTGATTACGGTTAGGATACGGGTTAGGGTTAGGGTTACAGTACGGTTTGGGTTAGGGTACGGGTTAGGGTTAGGGTACGGTTTAGGTTTAGGGTTAGGGTTCGGGTTACGGTTAGTGTTAGGTTTGGATGAGGTTTAGGGTTAGGGTTAGGATACGGTTTATTTTTAGGGTTAAGGTTAGGGTACGGGATAGGGTTATGGTTAGGGTACAGTTTAGTGTTAATGTTACGATTAGTGTACGGGATAGGGTTAGGGTTAGGGTTAGGGTACGGGTTAGGGTTATGGTTAGGGGACGTGGTAGGGTACCGGTTAATGTTAGGGTTAGGGTTAGGGTTAGGGTTAGGGTTAGGGTACTGGTTAGGGTTAGGGTTAGGTTTAGTGTACAGGTAAGAGTTAGGGTTACGGTTAGGTTATGGGTTAGGGTTAGGTTTCGAATACAGGTTAGGGTTAGCATTAGTGTTAGTGTTAGGCCTATTATGTTAGGCGAAGTGTAAGGGTATGGGTTAGGGTACGGGTAGGGGAAGGGTTAGGGTACGAGTATGGTTTAGGTTTAGGATTAGGGTTAGGGTACGGGTACGGGTTAGGGTTAAGGTTATGGTTAGGGTTACGGTTAGGGTTAGGATACGGGTTACGAAACGGGTTAGGTTTTGGGTTAGGGTTAGGGTTAGGGTTAGGGTACGGGTTAGGTTTAGGGTTAGGGGTAGGGTACGGGTTAGAGTTAGGGTTAGGCTACGTGTTAGGGTTAGGGTACGGGTTAGGGTACGGTTTAGGGTTTGGGTTAGGGCTGGGTACGGGTTAGGGTTAGGGTACGGTTTACGGTTAGGTTTAGGGTTAGGGATAGGGTATGGGTTAGTGTTCGGTTTATGATTAGGTTATGGTTAGGGTTTGGGTTAGGTTTAGGGTTAGGGTACGAGTTAGGGTTAGTGTTAGGGTTAGGGTAGGGTTACTGGTTAAGATTAGGTTTAGGGTTAGGGTTTGGTACGGGTCAGTGTTAGGGTTAGGGTTAGAGGACGGGTTAGGGTTAGGGTTAGGTTTAGGGTATGGGTGACGGTTAGGGTTTAGGGTTAGGGTACGGGTTCGGGTTAGGGTTAGGGTTAGGGTACGGGTTAGGTTTAGGTTTAGGTTTAGGGTACGTGTTAGGGTGAAGGTTAGGTTTAGGGTTAGGAAACTGGTTAGGATTAGGGTTAGGGTTAGGGTACGGATTAGGGTTAGATTAAAGGTTAGGGTTAGGGTACGGGTTAGGGTTAGAGTTAGGGTTAGGGTAGGGTTACTGGTTAAGATTAGGTTTAGGGTTAGGGTTTGGTACGGGTCAGTGTTAGGGTTAGGGTTAGAGGACGGGTTAGGGTTAGGGTTAGGTTTAGGGTATGGGTGACGGTTAGGGTTTAGGGTTAGGGTACGGGTTAGGGTATGGGTTAGGATTAAGGTTAGTGAACGGCTTAGGGTATGGGTTAGGGTTAGGGTTAGGGTATGGATAAGGGTCAGGGTTAGGGTAAGGGTACGCGTTAGGGTTAGGGTTAGGGTACGGGTTAGGGTTAGGTTTAGAGTTAGGGTACTGGTTAGGGTTAGGTTTAGGGTAGGGGTTAGGGTTAAGGTTAGGATTAGGTTTAGGGTACGGGTTAGGGTTACGGTTAGGGTACGGGTTAGATAACGGGTTAGGGTTAGTGTTAAGGTTAGTGTTATGGTACGTTTTAGCAATCGGGTTAGGTTTAGAGTTAGGTTTAGTGTACGGGTTAGGGTTAGTGTTAGGGTACGAGTTAGGGTTAGGGTAAGGGTACGGGTTATGGTTAGAGTTAGGGTTAGGGTAAGGGTTAGGGTTAGAGTCACGGTTAGCGTTAGGGTACGGGTTAGGTTTAGGGTACTAGTTAGGGTTAGGCTGAGTGTATGGGTTAGGGGCAAGTTGAGGTTTAAGGTTTGGTTACGAGTTAGGGTTAGGGCTCATTACGGGTTAGGGTATGGGTTAGGGTTATGGTATGGGTTAGGTTTAGTGTTAGGGTTAGGGAACGGGTTAGGGTTAGGGTTAGGGTTAGGGATAGGGTACGAGTTAGGGTTAGTGTGAAGGTAGGGTATAGGTTAGGGTTAGGGTTACTGTACGGGTTAGGGTTAGTGTAAGGTTTAGTGTTAGGGTACCGGTTAGGGTAAGGGTACGGCTTAGGGTAAGGGTGAGGGTACGGATTAGGGTTAGGGTTAGGGTTAGGGTGAGGGTACAGTTTAGGGTTAGGGTTAGGGAACGGGTTAGGGTTAGGTTTAGGGTAAGGGTAAGGGTAAGGGTAAGGGTTAGGTTGAGGGTTAGGGTTAGGGTTCGGGTAAGTGTTAAGGTAAAGGGTAGGTTTCGGGTACTCTTTAGGGCTAGGGATAGGGTACGGGTTAGGGTTAGATTAAGGTTTAGGGTTAGGGTACGGGTTAGGGTTAGGGTATGGGTTAGGGTTAGGTTGAGGCTTAGGGTTAGGGTTAGGGTTAGGGTACGGGTTAGGTTTAGGGTTAGGGTTATGTTACGATTTAGTGTTAGAGTTAGGGTACGGGTTACGGTACTGCTTTGGGATAGGGTTAGGGTTAGGTTACGGGTTGAGGTTAGGGTTAGGGTACGCGTTACGGAACGGGTTAGGGTTAGGTTTACGAACTGGTTAGGGTTAGGGTTAGGTTACGGATTAGGGTTAGGGTTAGGGTGAGGGTACGGGTTAGGATTAGGGTTAGGGTTAGGGTTCGGGTACTGGTTAGGGTTAGGGGTAGGTTTAGCGTTAGGGTACAGGTTAGTTTTATGTTTACGGTTAGGGTTAGGGTTAGGATACTCCTTCCGGTACAGGTTAGGGTAGGTTTAGGGTACTGGTTAGGGTTAGGGTTAGCGTTAGGGTACTGGTTAGGTTTAGGTTTAGGTTTAGGGTTAGGGTAGTGTACTGGTTAGGGTTAGGGTTAGGGTATGGGTTAGGGTTAGTGTAAGGGTTCGGGTTAGGGTACGGGTTAGTGTTAGAGTACGGCTGAGGGTAAGGTTGAGGGTACGGGTTAGCAGTATGGTTAGGTTTAGGGTTAGGGTTAGGGTACGGTTTAGTGTTAGGGTTAGGATTAGTGTACGGGTCATTTGAGGGTTAGGGTATGGGTTAGGGTTATGCTTAGGGTATGTGGAAAGGTACGGGTTAGTGTTAGTGTTAGTGTTAGGGTTAGGGTTAGGGTACTGTAGGGGTTAGGGTTAGGTTTACGGTACAGGTTACCGTTAGGGTTAGGGTTAGGGTTAAGTGACGGATAAGGTTTAGGGTTAGGGTGAGGGTTAGGGAACGCGTTAGGGTCAGGGTTAGGCATAGGGTGAGGGTTTGGTTTAGGGTACAGGTACGGGTACGGGTTAGGGTACGGGTACGGTTTAGGTTTAGGGTTAGGGTTTGGGTATGGGTTAGGTTTAAGGTTAGTGTTAGGGTTAGGGTTAGGGAACGTGTTAGGGTTAGGGTTAGGGTTAGGGTACTGGTTAGGGTTAGAGTTAGGGTTAGGTTTAGGTTTAAGTTTAGGGTTAGGATACGGGTTAGGGTTAGGGTACGGGTAAGGGTTACGGTTAGGGCACATGTTAGGGTTAGGGCTAGTGTATGGGTTAGGGTTAGGGTTAGTGTTAGGGTTAGGTTACGGGTTAGGGTTAGTGTAGGTTACAGGTTAGGGTTAGGGTTAGGGTACTGGTTAGGTTTAGGGTTTAGTTTAGAGTATGCGTTAGGGTTAAGGTTAGGGTTAGGGTACGGTTTAGGGTCAGGGTTAGGGTTAGGGTTAGGGTACAGGTCAGGGTTAGTGTTAGTGTTAGGGTACGGGTTAGGGTTAGGGTTAGATAGGGTTAGGGTACAGTTTACGGTAAGGGTTAGGGTTAGGGTTAGGGTTAGGTTTGGCACGGGTTAGGGTTAGGGTGTGTGTTTGGGATAGGTTTAGGGTTACTGTTGGGGTTCGGGTACGGTTTAGGGGTAGGGTTAAGGTACTGGTTTGGTTTAAGGTTATGGTTAGGGTTAGGTTAGGTTAGGGTACGGGTTAGGTTACGGGTTAGGTTTAGGGTTAGTGTACGGCTTAGGGTATGGGTTAGGATAAGGCTTAGGGTACGGGTTTGGGTTAGTTTTAGGGTAAGGGTACGGGTTAGGGTTAGGGTTAGGGTACGGGTACGGGTTAGGGTTAGGGTTAGATTCCTGGTGAGGGTTAAGGTTAGGGTACGGTTTAGGGTTAGGGTTAGGTTACGGGTTAGGGTTAGGGTAGGGTACGGGTTAGGGTTAGGGTTAGGTTTAGGGTTAGGATTCGGGCTTGGGTACGGGTTAGGGTATGGGTTAGGGTACAGGTTAGGCGTAGTCTTAGGGTTAGGGTTAGGGTTAGGTTACGGGTTAGGTTTAGGTTTAGGGTAAGGTTTAGTGTTAGGGTTAGGGTACGGTTTAGGGTTAGGGTTAGGGTTAGGTTAAGGGTTACGTTTAGGGTACGGTTTAGGGTTAGTGTTAGTGTAATGTTACGGGTTCGAGGTAGGGTTAGGATTAGGATTAGGGTACGGGTTAGTGTTAGGGTTAGGTAGGGCTAGGGTACTGCTTAGGTTTAGGGTTAGGGTTAGGATACGTGTTAGGGTCAGGTTTAGGGTTAGGGTACGGGTTAGGTTTAAGGTACAGGTTAGGGTTAGGAATAGGGATAGTGTATTGTTTAGGGATACCATTAGGGTTAGGTTTAGGGTACTGGTTAAGGTCAGGGTTAGTGTTAGGGTATTGGTCAGGTTTAGCGTTAGGGTTAGGGTAGGGGTACGGGTTAGGGTCAGGGTTAGGTTTAGGTTACGGGTTAGGGTTAGGGTTAGGTACGGGTTAGGGTTATAGTTAGGGTTAGTGTTAGGTTACTGGTTAGGATTAGAGTTAGGGTTAGGACACAGGTTAGGGTTAGGGTGAGGGTACGGGTTAGGTTTAGGGTGAGGGTAAGGATTTGGATTAGGGTACGAGTTAGGATTAGGTTTAGGGTTAGGGTACGGGTTAGGGTACGGTTTAAGGTATTGGTTAGGGTAGGGGTTAGGATTTAGGGTTAGGGTTAAGGAAAGTGTTAGTGTTAGGGTTAGGGTTAGGGTACGGGTTAGGGTTAGGGTGAGGGTTAGGGTTAGGGTTAGGGTACGGCTTAGGGTTACGTTTAGGGTTAGGGTACGGTTTAGGGATAGGTTATGGGTTAGGGTTAGGGTTAGAGTTATGATTAGGGTACGGGTACCGGTAGGGTTAGAGTTAGGGTTAGGGTACGGGTAAGGGTTAGGGTTAGCGTTACGGTAAGGGTTAGGTTATGGTTTAGGGTTAGGGTTAGGGTACGGCTTAAGGTTAGGAAACGGGTTAGGTTTAGAGTAGGGTTACGGTTAGGGTACTGGTTAGGGTTAGTGGTTAGGGTACCAGTAAGGGTTGGGGTTAGGGAACGGGTTAGGTTTAGAATAGGGTTACGGTTAGGTTACTGGTTAGGGTTAGTGTTAGGGTTAGGATACAGGTGAGGGTTAGGGTACTGGTTAGTGTTGGGGTTAGGGTTAGGGTTAGGGTTAGGGAAAAGTTTAGAGTTAGGGTTAGGTTTAGGGTTAGGTTTAGGGTACGGGTTAGGGTGAGGGTGAGGGTTAGGGTACGGTTTAGGATTATGGTTAGGGTTAGGGTTAGGGTACGGGTTAGGGTCAGGGTATGGGTTAGGGTGAGGTGAGGGTTAGGTTATGCGTTAGGATTATGGTTAGGGTTAGGGTACTGGTTAGGCTTAGGGTTAGGGTTAGGGTTAGGGTACAGTTTAGGGTTAGGTTTAGGGTTATGTTTAGGTATAGGATACGGGTTAGGTTTAGCGTTAGGTTTAGGGTTAGGTTTAGGGTTAGGGTTAGGGACGGGTTAGGATTATGGTTAGGGTAAGGGTACTGGTTAGGCTTAGGGTTAGGGTTAGGGTTAGGGTACAAGTTAGGGTTAGGTGTAGGTTTAGGGATAGGGCTAGGATACAGGTTAGGGTTAGGGTTAGGGTTAGGGTTAGGGTTAGGGTTAGCGTTAGGGTTAGGGTAAGGGTTAGGGTTAGGGTACTGGTTAGGGTCAGGGTTAGGTTACGGGTTAGGGTTAGGGTTAGGGTTAGGGTACGGTTTAGGGATAGGGTACGGATTAGGGTTACATTTAGGGTTAGTGTTAGGATACGAGTAAGGATAAGATTTAGCATTACGGTAAGGGTTAGTGTTAGGGTTAGGTTTAAGGTCAGGTTTAGGGTACGGGTTAGGGTTAAGGTTTAGGGTACTGGTCAGGGTTCGGGTTAGGGTATGGGTAAAGGTTACGGTTAGGGTACGGGTTAGGGTATGGGATAGTGTTAGTTTTAGGTTTAGGGATAGGGTAGGGGATAGCAACAGGGTTAGCGTTAGGGTTAGGTTTAGGTTACGGGTTATCGTTAGGGTTAGGGTACGGGTTAGTGTTAGGGTTAGGGTAAGGTTACAGGTTAGGGTTAGGGTACGGGTTAGGGTTAGGTGGAGGGTTAGGGTACGGGTAAGGATTATGGCTAGTGTTAGGGTACTGGTTAGGCTTAGGGTTAGGATTAGGGTTAGGGTACAAGTTAGGGTTAGGTTAGGGTTAGGGATAGGGCTAGGATACAGATTAGGGTTAGGGTTAGGGTTAGGGGTAGGGTTACGGTTAGCGTTAGGGTTATGGTACGGGGTGGGTTAGGGTACTGGTTAGTGTTAGGGTTAGGTTACAGGTTAGGGTTAGGGTTAGGGTACGGATTAGGGATAGGTTACGGATTAGGGTTACGTTTAGGGTTAGGGTTAGGATACGGGTAAGGGTTAGGGTTAGCGTTACAGTAAGGGTTAGGGTTAGGGTTAGGGTTGGGTTTAGGGTACGGTTAGTGTAGCGTTAAGGTTAGGATTAGGGTTAGTGTAGGTTTAGGGTTAGAGTCAGGGTTAGGGGTAGGGTTAGAGTAAGGGTTAGGGTACTGGTTAGTGTTGGGGTTAGTGTTAGGGTTAGGGTTAGGGAAAAGTTTAGAGTTAGGGTTAGGTTTAGGGTTAAGTTTAGGGTACGGGTTAGGGTGAGGGTGAGGGTTAGGGTACGGTTTAGGATTATGGTTAGGTTTAGGGTTAGGGTACGGGTTAGGGTCAGGGTATGGGTTAGGGTGAGGTGAGGGTTAGGTTACGCGTTAGGATTATGGTTAGGGTTAGGGTTAGGGTACGGGTTAGGGTCAGGGTATGGGTTAGGGTGAGGTGAGGGTTAGGTTACGCGTTAGGATTATGGTTAGGGTTAGGGTACTGGTTAGGCTTAGGGTTAGGTTTAGGGTTAGGGTACAGTTTAGGGTTAGGTTTAGGGTTAGGTTTAGGTATAGGATATGGGTTAGGTTTAGCGTTAGGGTTAGGGTTAGGTTTAGGGTTAGGGTTAGGGTACTGGTTAGGGTTAGGATTAGGGTTAGGTTTAGGGTTAGGGTACGGTTTAGGAATATTGTACGGATTAGGGTTAGGGTTATGGTTAGGGTTAGGTCACGGGTTAGGGTTAGGGTTAGCGTTTCAGTAAGGGTTAGGGTTAAGTTTAGGGTATGGGTTAGGTTAAGGTTAGGGTTAGGGTTAGGTTTAGAGTAACGGTTAGGGTACGGGTTAGGGTACGGGTAAGGGTTAGTGTTAGGGTTAGGGTTAGGGTACGGGTTAGCAACAGGGTGAGGGTGAGGGTTAGGTTTAGAGTACGGGTTATGGTTAGAGTTAGGGTAATTGTTACGGTTAGGGTTAGGGTAAGGTTATGGGTTAGGGTTAGGGTTAGGTTACGGGTTAGGGTATGGGTTAGGTATAAGGTTAGGTTTAGGGTTAGGATTAGGGTACTGGTTGGGGTTAGGGTTAGAGTACGGGTTATGGTAAGAGTCAGGGTTAGGGTTAGGGTACGAGTTAGGGTTAGGGTGCGGGTTAGGGTACGGGTAGGGTACTGGTTTGGGTTAGGATTAGGGTTAGGGTACGGGATAGGTTTAGGGTTAGGGTTAGGGATAGCTTTATGGAATGGGTTAGTGTTAGCGTTAGGGTTAGGATTAGGGATAGGGTAGGGTTAGGGTTAGAGTTAGGGTTAGGGTACTGGTTAGGGTTGGGGTTAGGGTTAGGGTTAGGGAAAAGGTTAGGGTGACGGTTAGGGTTAGGGTTATAGTTAGTTTTAGGGTTAGGGTACTGGTTAGGTAATGGTTAGGATTAGGGTACGGGTTAAGGTTAGGTTTAGCGTTAGGGTTAGGGTTAGGTTTAGGGTTAGGGTTAGGGTACTGGTTAGGGTTAGGATTAGGGTTAGGTTTAGGGTTAGGGTACGGTTTAGGAATATTGTACGGATTAGGGTTAGGGTTATGGTTAGGGTTAGGTCACGGGTTAGGGTTAGGGTTAGCGTTTCAGTAAGGGTTAGGGTTAAGTTTAGGGTACGGGTTAGGTTAAGGTTAGGGTTAGGGTTAGGTTTAGGGTAACGGTTAGGGTACGGGTTAGGGTACGGGTAAGGGTTAGTGTTAGGGTTAGGGTTAGGGTACGGGTTAGCAACAGGGTGAGGGTGAGGGTTAGGTTTAGGGTACGGGTTATGGTTAGGGTTAGGGTAATTGTTAGGGTTAGGGTTAGGGTAAGGTTACGGGTTAGGGTTAGGGTTAGGTTACGGGTTAGGGTATGGGTTAGGTATAAGGTTAGGTTTAGGGTTAGGATTAGGGTACTGGTTGGGGTTAGGGTTAGAGTACGGGTTATGGTAAGAGTCAGGGTTAGGGTTAGGGTACGAGTTAGGGTTAGGGTGCGGGTTAGGGTACGGGTAGGGTACTGGTTTGGGTTAGGATTAGGGTTAGGGTACGGGATAGGTTTAGGGTTAGGGTTAGGGATAGCTTTATGGAATGGGTTAGTGTTAGTGTTAAGGTTAGGATTAGGGATAGGGTAGGGTTAGGGTTAGAGTTAGGGTTAGGGTACTGGTTAGAGTTGAGGTTAGGGTTAGGGTTAGGGAAAAGGTTAGGGTGACGGTTAGGGTTAGGGTTATAGTTAGTTTTAGGGTTAGGGTACTGGTTAGGTAATGGTTAGGATTAGGGTACGGGTTAAGGTTAGGGTTAGGGTTAGGGTTAGGGTAAGGGTTAGGGTTAGTGTTAGGTTACGGGTTAGGGTACTGGTTAGGGTTAGGGTTAGTGTACGGTTTAGGGTTAGGGTTAGGGTTAGTGTATGTGTTAGGTTTAGGTTTAGGGTTAGGGTACTGGTTAGGGTTATGGTTAGGTTTAGTGTACAGGTTAGGTTTAGGGTACGGGTTAGGGTTCTGGTTTGGTTTAGGGTTAGGGTTAGGGTATGGGTTAGGTTTAGGGTTAGGGTTAGTTTTAGTGTACGGGTTAGGGTACGGGTTAGGGTTAGGGTTAGGTCTAGTGTACGGGTTAGGGTTAAGGTTAGGGTTAGGGTTAGGTTTAGGGTTAGGGTACGGGTAAGGGTTACGGTTAGGGTACGGGTTAGGTTACGGGTTAGTGTTAGTGTTAGGGTTAATATTAGTGTACGGGTTAGCAATAGGGTTAGTGTTAGGTTAGGATACGGGTTAGGCTTAGGGTAAGGGTACGGTTTAGGGTTAGGGTTAAGGTAAGTTTACGGGTTAGGATTAAGGTTAGGGTTAGGGTTAGGTTATGGGTTAGGGTTAAGGTTATGGTTAGGGTTAGGGTACTAATTAGGTTTAGGGTACGGGTGAGGGTACGGTTTAGGTTTAAGGTTGGGTTTAGGGTTAGGGTACTGGTAGGGTTAGGGTTAGGGTACGGATTATGGTTAGAGTAAGGGTGAGGGTTAGGTTACGGGTTACGGTTAGGGTTTGGGTTTGGTTACGGGTTAGGGTTAGGGTTAGGGTTAGGGTACTGGTTTGGGTTAGGATTAGAGTTAGGGCACGGGTTAGGTTTAGGATAAGGGTTAGGGTTAGGTTTATGGTATGGGTTAGTGTTAGCGTTAAGGTTAGGATTAGGGTTAGGGTAGGGTTAGGGTTAGAGTTAGGGTTACGGTTAGGGTTAGGGTTAGAGTTAGGGTGTGGATACGGGTTTGGGTTTGGGTTGGGTTAGGGTTAGGGTACGGGCAAGTGTTAGGGTTAGCGTTACGGTAAGGGTTAGGGTTTGGGTTAGGTTTAGGGTTAGGGTATGGCTTAGGGTAAGGGTTAGGGTTAGGGTTACGGTATGGGTTAGGGTTAGATTAAGGTTAGGGTACGGGTTACGTTTAGGGTTAAGGTATATGTTAGGGTATGAGTTAGGGTTAGTGTTAGTGTTAGGGTATGGGTTATGGTACGGGTTAAGCATAGGGTTAGGGTTTGGGTGAGGGTACGGGTAAGGTTTAGGGTTAGGGTACGGGTACGTGTTAGGTTTAGGGTTAGTGTACGAATACGGGTTAGGGTTAAGGTTAGGGTTAAGGTGAGGGATAGGGTACGGATTAGGGTTAGGGTTAGAGTTAGGGTACTGGTTAGGGTTAGAGTTAGGGTTAGGGTTAGGGTTAGGGTACTGGTTTGGTTTAGGATTAGGGTTAGGGTACGGGTTAGGTTTAGGGTTAAGTTTAGGGTTAGGTTTATGGTATGGGTTAGTGTTAGGGTTAAGGTTCAATTTAGGGTTAGGGTAGGGTTAGGGTTCGTGTTAGGTTTATGGTTAGAGTTAGGGGGAGGGTTAGGTTGAGGGTTAGGATTAGGGTTAGGGTAGGTTTAGGGTTAGAGTTAGGGTAGGGTTAGTATTAGAGGTACGGTGTGGGTACGGGTTAGGGTTACCGTTAGTGTTATGGTTAGGTTACGGGTTAGGATACTGGTTATGGTAAGGGTTAGGGTTAGGGTCGGGTTAGGTTATGGGTTAGGGTTAGGTTTAAGGTACGGGTTGGGGTACGGGTTAGGTTTAGGGTTAGGGTACGGGTTATGGAATGGTTTAGGGTTAGGGTTAGGGTACGGGTTAGGATTCGGGTTAGGGTTAGGGTTAGTGTACTGGTGAGGGTTAGGGTTAGGGTTAGGATACGGGCTAGGGTTAGGGTTAGGATACGGGCTAGGGTTAGGGTTAGTGTGAGGGTACTGGTTAGGGTTAGGTTTAGGTTTAGGGTATAGATTAGTGTTAGGGTTAGGGTTAGGGGAGGGGTTAGGGTTAGGTTTAGGGTACGGGTTAGGCTACAGGATAGGGTTAGTGTTAGGGTTAGGGTACTGGTTAGGGTTAGTGTTAGGGTTAGGGTACTGGTTAGGGTTATGTTTAGGGTTAGGGTATAGGTGAGGGTTAGGATTAGGGTTAGGGTTAGAGTACAGGTTTGGGTCAGGGTTAGGGTTAGTGTTAGGGTAATGTTTAGTGTAAGGGTTTGGGGTAGGGTAGGTGTTAGGGTTAGGGTTAGGGTTAGGGTTAGGTTTAGGGTACGGGTTAGGGTTAAGGTTAGGGTTAGGATTAGGGTTAGGTTTAGCATTAGGTTTAGGGTTCAGGTTACGGTTAGGGTTAGGGTTGGGGTCAGGGTTAGGGTTAGGGTTAGGGTACAGATTAGGGTATGGGTTAGGTTTAGGGTTAGTGTATGGCTTAGGGTACGGTTTAGGTTTAGAGTTAGGGTACGGATTAGGGTTATGGTTAGGGTAAAGGTCCGCGTTAGGGTAAGGGTTAGGGTACGGGTTTGGTTGAGGGTTAGGGTTAGGGTTAGGGTAATGCTTAGGGTTAAGGTTAGGGTGGGGTTTGCGTTAGGGTTAGGGTTAGGTATAGGGTACGGTTTAGGGTTACGGTTAGGGTACGGGTTAGGGTACGGGTTAGGGATAATGTTAGGTTCAGGGTTAGGGTATGGGTAAGCAATAGGGTTAGGTTAGGGTTAGGTTTAGTGTACGGGTTAGGGTTAGGGTTAGGGTTGGGTTAGGGTTAGGGTAAGGGTACGGGTTAGGGTTAAGGTTAGGGTTAGGGTTAGGGTACTGGTTAGTGTAAAGTTTAGGGTACCGTTTAGGGTTAGAGGAAAGGTTAGGTTTAGGGTACGGGTTAGGGTTAGGGTGAGTGTACGGGTTAGGGGTAGGATTAGGGTTAGGGTTAGGATACGGATTAAGGTTAGGGCTAGGTACGGGTTAGGGGACGGGTTAGGGTACAGGTAGGGTTAAGGTACGGGTTAGGTTTAGTGTTACAGTGAGGGTACGGGTTAGGGTTAGGGTTTGGGTTACGGTTAGGGTACGGTTTAGTGTTAGGGTACGGGTAAGGGATATGTTACTGATTAGGGTTAGGTTTAGGTTTCGGGTTAGGGTTAGTGTAAGGGTTAGGGTTAGGGTCCAGGTTAATGTTAGGGTACGGCTTAGGGTAAGGTTGAGGGTAGGGGTTAGGTTTAGGGTAAGGGTTAGGGTTAGTGTAAGGGTTGGTGTTAGGGTCCGTGTTAGGGTTAGGTTACAGCTTAGGGTAAGGGTGAGGGTAGGGGTTAGGTTTAGAGTTAGAGTTAGGGTTAGGGTTAGGGTTAGGGTACGGGTTAGGGTTAGCATTAGGGTACGGGTTACGGTTAGGATTAGGTTTAGGGTTAGGGTTAGGGTTAGGGTACGGGTTAGGGTTAGCGTTAGGGTACGGGTTAGGGTTAGGTTTAGGTTTAGGGTACTGGTTAGTGTTAGGGTTAGGGTTAGGGTACGGGTGAGGATTAGGATTAGGGTAAGGGTTAGGGCCGGCTAAGGGTTAGGGTTAGGGTTAGGTTATGGTTTAGGGTTAGGGTTAGGGTACGGGTTACGGTACTTCTTAGGGTTAGGGTTAGGGTTAGGTTACGGGTAAGGTTTAGGGTTAGGGTACGGGTGAGAGTATGGGTTAAGGTTAGGTTTAGGGTACTGGTTATGGTAATGGTTAGGGTTAGGGTATGGAGAGGGTTCGGGTTAAGTTTAGTATACGGGTTAGGATTAGGGTTAGGGTTAGGGTTAGTGTACTATTTAGGGTTATTTTTAGGGTTAGGGTTAGGGTACAGTTTAGGGTTAGATTTAGGGTTAAGGTTAGTGTTAGGATACGGGTTAGGGTTAGGGTACGGATTAGGGTACGGGTTAGGGTTAGGGTTAGGGTACTGGTTAGGATTAGGGTTAGGGTTAGGGTTAGGGTACGTGTTAGGGTTAGGTTTAGGGTTAGGGTACGGATTAGGTTTAGGGTTAGGTTACGGGATAGGGTTAGGGATAGTGTTAGGTTTAGGGTTAGGGTAAGCGGTAGGGTTAGGGTAAGGGTTAGGGTTAGGGTTAGGGTACGGGTTAGGGTTAGGGTTAGGGTTATGGTACTGGTTACGGTTAGGGTTAGCGTTAGAGAAGGGTTAGGGTTAGGGTACGGGTTAGGGTTAGGGTTGGGTTAGGGTTAGGGTGAGTGTACGGGTTACGTGTAGGTTTAGGGTTAGGGTTAAGTTATGGGTTAGCATTAGGGCTGGGTACGGGTTAGGGTACATGTTAGGGTACGGGTTAGGGTTAGGGTATGGGTTAGGGTTAGGGTTACGGTTAGGGTACTGGTTAGGGTACGGGTTAGGGTTAGGGTATGGGTTAGGTTTAGGGTTAGAGTTAGGGTTAGGGTTAGGGTTAGGGTACTGATTTGGGTTATGTTTAGGGTACGGGTTAGGGTTAGTGTAAGGGTTAGGTTTATGGTACGAGTTAGGGTTACGGTATGGCTTAGGGTAAGGGTGAGGGTACGGGTTAGGTGTAGGGTTAGGGTTAATGTTAGGGTACAGGTTAGGGTTGGCTTTAGGGTGCGGGTTAGGGTAAGGGTGAGGGTTAGGGTTAGGGTACGGGTGAGGGTTAGGGTTATGGTTATGGTTAGGGTTAGGGTTAGTTTATGGTGTAGGGTTAGAGTTAGAGTACGGGTTACGGTACTGGTTAGGGTTAGGATTAGGGGTAGGGGTAGGGTTAGTTATGGGTTAGGGTTAGGGTTAGGGTACGGGTTATGGTACAGGTTAGGGTTAGGTTTAGGTTACTGGTTAGGTTTAGGGTTAGTGTTAGGGTACGTTTAGGCTTAGGGTTAGGGTTCGGGTATGGTTTGAGATTAGGTTTAGGGTTAGGGATAGGGTACTGGTTAGGTTTAGGCTTAGGGTTAGGGTTAGGGTACAGGTTAGGGTTAGGTTTAGGGTTAGGGTTAGGGTTAGGATATGGGTTAGGGTTAGGGTTAGGGTTAGGGTTAGGGTTAGGGTGAGGTTTAGGGTTCGGGTTAGGGTGCTGGTTAGGGTTAGGGTTAGGTTTAGGGTTAGGTTTCGGGATAGGGTTAGGGTATGGGTGAGGGTTAGGTTTAGGGTTAGGGTACTGATTTGGGTTATGTTTACGGTACAGGTTATGTTTAGGTTTATGGTACTGGTTAGGTTTAGGGTTAGTGTTAGGGTACGTTTAGGCTTAGGGTTAGGGTTCGGGTACGGGTAGGATTAGGTTTAGGGTTAGGGATAGGGTACTGATTAGGTTTAGGTTTAGGGTTAGGGTTAGGGTACAGGTTAGGGTTAGTTTTAGGGTTAGGGTTAGGGTTAGGATGCGGGTAAGGGTTACGTTTCGGGTTAGGGTGCTGGTTAGGGTTAGGGTTAGGTTTAGGGTTAGGTTTCGGGATAGGGTTAGGGTACGGGTGAGGGTTAGGGTTAGGTTTAGGGTTAGGGTTAGGGTTAGGATGCGGGTTAGGGTTAGGGTTAGGGTTAGGGTATGGGTGAGGGTTAGGGTTCGGGTTAGGGTGCTGGTTAGGGTTAGGGTTAGGTTTACGGTTAGGTTTCGGGATAGGGTTAGGGTACGGGTGAGGGTTAAGGTTAGGTTTAGGGTTAGGGTACTGATTTGGGTTATGTTTACGGTACAGGTTATGGTTAGCTTTAGGGTACTGGTTAGGTTTAGGGTTAGTGTTAGGGTACGTTTAGACTTAGGGTTAGGGTTCAGGTACGGTTTAGGCTTAGGTTTAGGGTTAGGGATAGGGTACTGGTTAGGTTTAGGGTTAGGGTTAGGGTTAGGGTACAGGTTAGGGTTAGGTTTAGGTTTAGGGTTAGGGTTAGGATATGGGTTAGGGTTAGGGTTAGGGTACGGGTGAGGGTTAGGGTTCGGGTTAGGGTGCTGGTTTGGGTTAGGGTTAGGGTTAGGGTACGGGTTAGGGTTAGGGTTAGGTTTAGGGTTAGGGTTAAGATACGAGTTAGGGTTAGGGTTAGTTTACAGGTTAGGGTTAGGGTTAGGGTTAGGTTTAGGGTACGCGTTAGGGTTAGGGTTAGGGTACGGTTTAGGTTTAGGGTTAGAATTATGGTACTGGTTAGGGTTAGGTTTAGTGCTAGGTTCGGATACAGTTTAGGGTAGGGTTAGGTACGTGTTAGGGTTAGGGTTAGGGTACGGGTTAGGGTTAGGGTCAGGGTTAGGGTTACATAACAGGTTAGGGTTAGGGTGAGGGTTAGGGTACAGGTTAGGTTAGGGTTAGTGTTAGGGTCCGGATTACAGTTAGGTTTAGGGTTAGGGTTAGGTACATGTTAGGGTTAGGTATAGAGTACGGGTTAGGGTTAGGGTTAGGGTTAGCGTACGGGTTAGGGTTAGGGTTAGGGTATGGTTTAGGGTTAGGATTAGGGTACTGTTTAGAGTTAGGGTTAGGGTTAGGGTAGGGGTTAGGGTTAGTGTTAGGGTTAGGTTTTGGTTACGGATTAGGGTTAAGGTGAGGGTAAGGGTTAGGGTTAGGTTTAGGGTTAGGGTACCGGTTAGGTTACAGTTCGGGTACGGGTTAGGGTTAGGGTTAGGGTTAGGGTTAGGGTTAGAGTTAGGGTTAGGGTTAGGGTACGGTTTAGTAATAGGGTTAGGGTGAGGGTTAGGTTTAGGGTACGGGTTAGGGTTAGGGTTAGGGTACGGGTTAGGGTTAGTGTTAGGGTCAGGGTAAGGGTAAGGGTAAGGGTTAGGGTTAGGTTTAGGGTTCGGGTTCGGGTTAGGGTTAAGGTTAATTTTAGGATTAGGGTACTGGTTAGGGTTCGGGTTAGGGTACGGGTTAGGGTTAGATTAAGGTTTAGGCTTAGGTTACGGTTTAGGGTTAGGGTGCGGGTTAGGGTAAGGGTGAGTGTACGGGTTAGGGTTAGGTTTAGGGTTAGGGTACCTGTTAGGGTTAGTGTTATGGTTAGGGTTAGGGTTAGGGTTAGCAATAGGGTTAGGGTTAGGGTTAGGTTTAGTGTTCGGGTTAGAGTTAGGGTCAGGATATGGGTTAGGGTTAGGGTTAGGGCAAGGGTAAGGGATAGGGTTAGGGTTAGGGTACGGGTTAGGGTAAGTTTAGGTTTAGGGATAGGGTACTGGTTAGGGTTAGGGTTAGGGTACATGTTAGGGTTAGAGTAAGTGTTAGGGTTAGGGTACAAATTAGGGTTTGGTTTCGGGTTAGGGTAAGGGTGAGTGTATGGGTTAGGGGTATGGTTAGGGTTAGGCTTAGATTATGGGTTAGGGTTAGGCTGGGTACTGGTTAGGGTACGATTTAGGGTACAGGTTAGGGTTAGGGTATGGGTTAGATTTAGGGTTAGGGTTAGGGTCCTCTTAGGGTTAGGGTACGGGTTAGGGTTAGGGTGAGTGTATGGGTTAGGCGTAGGGTTAGGGTTAGGGTTAGGTTACGGTTTAGGGTTAGGCTGGGTATGGGTTAGGGTACGATTTAGGGTATGGGTTTGGGTTTGGGTACGGGTTAGGTTTAGGGTTAGGGTTAGGCTCCTCGTTAGGGTTATGGTACGGGTTAGGGTTAGGGTTAGGGTATGGGTTAGGGGACGGGTTAGGGTATGAGTTAGGGGACGGGTTAGGGTAAGGTTTAGGGTTAGTGTTAGGGTTGGGTACGCATTAGGGTTAGAGTTTGGTTACGGGTTAGGGGCAAGGCTGGGTACGGTTTAGGGTATGGGATAGGGTTTGTGTTAGGGTTAGGTTAAGGGTACGGGTTATGGTTAAGTTTAGGGTTCGGGTTAGGTTTAAGTTTAGTTTTGGGGTACGGGTAAGGGTTACACTTGGGGTACGGGTTAGGGTACAGGTTAGGGTTAGTGTTAAGGTTAGGGTTAGGGTACGGGTTAGCAATAGGTTTAGGGCGAAGGTTAGGTTTAGTGTACGAATTGGGGTTAGTGTTAGGGTACGGGTTAGGGTGAGGGTTAGGTTAAGGGTAGGCGTTAGAGTTAGGGTTAGGGTTAGTGTACGAGTTAGGGTTAGGGTTAGGGTCCTGGTTAGGGTTATGTTTAGGGTTAGGGTTAGGGTACTGGTTAGGGTAGGGTTAGTTTTAGAGTACGGGTTAGGTTTAGTGTTAGGGTTAGGGTACTGGTTTGGTTTTGCGTTAGGGTAAGGGTACGCATTAGGGTTAGGTATAGGGTACGGGTTAGGGTTAGGTTTAGGGTTAGGGTTAGGTTACTGGTTAGGGTCAGGGTTAGGGTTAGGGGAGGTGTTAGGGTTAGGGTTAGGGTAAGGTTAGGGTACGGGTTAGGGTTAAGGTTAGGGTTAGGGTTAGGGTTAGTGTTAGGGTACGGGTTAGGGTTACGGTTAGGGTACGGGTTAGGGTACGGGTTAGGGTTAGTGTTAGGGTTAGGGTTAGGGTACGGGTTAGCAATAGGGTTAGGCTTAGGGTTAGGTTTAGTGAACGGTTTAGGGTTAGGGTTAGGTTAGGGTTAGGGTTAGGGTAGGTATGGTTAGAATTAGGGTTAGGGTTAGGGTACGGGTTAGGGTTAGTGTAAGGCTTTTGGTTAGAGTACTAGTTATGGTTAGGGTACGGCTTACGGTAAGGATGATGGTACGGGTTAGCAGTAGGGTTAGGGTTAGGGTTAGGGAACGGGTTAGGGTACGGGTTAGGGTTAGGGTTAGGGTACGAATTAGGGGTCGGGTTATGGTAAGGGTTAGGGTTAGTGTTAGGGCTGGGTACGGGTTAGGGTTAGAGTTAGGTTACGGTTTAGGGGTAGGGCTGGGTACAGTTTAGGGTACGGGATAGGGTTTGGGTTAGGGTTAAGATTAGGGTACGGGTTACGGTTAAGTTTAGGGTTCGGGTTAGGTTAGGGTTAGGGTAAGGGTACGGTTTAGGGGTAGGGTTAGGGTTAGGGTTCGGGTTAGGATTAGGGTACGTGTTAGGGTTAAGTTTAGGGTTAGGGTACTGGTAAGGGTTAGGGTTAGTGTATGGGTTAGTGTTAGATTAAGGGTTAGGGTTAGGGTACGGGTTAGAGTGAGAGTACGGTTTAGGGTTAGGGTGAGTGTATGGGTTAGGGTTAGTGTTAGAGATAGGGTTAGTTAGGGGTGAGGGTTAGGGCTGGGTACCGGTTAGGGTACAGGTCAGGTTATGGGTTAGGGTTAGGGTACGGGTTAGTGTTAGGGTAAGGGTTAGGTTACGGGTTAGGGTTACGGATCACGTTATGGTTAGGGTATGGTTTAGGGTTAGGGTTCGGGTTAGGGTACTGGTTAGGGTTAGCATTAGGGTAAGGGTTAGGGTTAGTGTAACAGTTAAGGTTAGGGTACGGGTAAGGATTAGGGTTAGAGTAATGTTAGGGTGAGGGTATGGGTTAGGGTTAGGGTTAGGGATAGGGTACGGGTGAGGGTGAGGGTTAGGGTTAGGGTACAGATTTGGTACTGGTTAGGGTTAGGGTTAGGGTTAGGTTACGGGTTAGGGTTAGGGTTAAGGTACGGCTTACGGTGCGGGTTAGTGTTAGGTTTAGGGTACTGGTTAAGGTTTGGGTTAGGGTTAGGTTACGGATTAGAGTTAGGGTTAAGGTTAGGGTACGGGTTAGGATTAGGTTTCAGATGAGGGTTATCGTACTAGTTAGGATTAGGGTTAGTATTAGCGTTAGGGTACAGGTTAGGTTTAGGATTGGTTTTAGGGTTAAGGTACGAGTTAGGATTAGGGTTAGAGTTAGGGTTGGGTACAGGTTAGGGTTAGGGTTATGGTACGGGTTAGCAATAGGGTTAGGAATAGGTTTAGGTTTAATGTACGGGTTAGGGTTAGTGTACGAGTTAGGGTGAGGGTTAGGGTAAGGGTACGGGTTAGGGTTAGGGTTAGGGTAAGGGTAAGGGTTAGAGTATGGGTTAGGGTTAGGGTGAGTATACGGGTTAGCGGTAGGGTTAGGGTTAGGGTTAGGTTAGGGGTTAGGGTTAGGGCTGAGTATGGGTTAGGGTACAGGTTAGGGTACGGGTTAGGGTTAGGGTTAGGGCTAGGTTACGGGTTAGGGTTAGGCTTAGGGTTAGGGTTACGGTTAGGGTTAGGGTTAGGGTTAGGGTACTGGTTAGGTTTAGGGTTAGGGTACGATTTAGAGTTAGTGTAAGGGTTAGTGTTTGGGTATGGGTTAGGGTTAGGGTATGGCTTAGGGTAAGGGTGGGGGTACAGTTTAGGGTTAGGGTTAGGGTCCTTGTGAGGTTTAGGTTTAGGGTTAGGGTACGGGTGTGGGTGAGGGTTAGGGTAGGGTGAGGTTTAGGGTACGATTTAGGGTTAGGTTACGGGTTAGGGTTAGGGTTACGGTACAGGTTATGGTACTGGTTAAGGTTATGGTTAGTGTTAGGTTACGTGTTAGGGTTAGGGTTAGGGTACGGGTTACGGTACGGGTTAAGGTTAGGGTAAGGGTACTGGTAAGATTTAGGTTAGGGTTAGGGTTAGGGTAGAGGTTAGGGTTAGGATTAGGGTTAGGGTTAGGATACTGGTTAGGGTTAGGATTAGGGTATGCGTTTGGGTTAGGGTTCAGGTTACGGTGAGGGTACAGTTTAGGGTTGGGTTTAGGGTTAGGTTTAGGGCGAGGGTTCTGGAGAGGGTTAGGTTTAGGGTTAGGGTTAGGGAACAGGTTAGGGTTAGGGTTAGTTTTAGGTTACGGGTTAGGGTACGGGTTATGTTTAGGGTTAGGTTACATGTTAGGTTTTGGGTAGGATACGGGTTAGGTTTAGGGTTAGGGTTAGGTTGAGGGTACGGGTTAGGGTTAGGGTTAGGGTTTTGGTACGGGTTAGGGTTAGGTTTAGGGTCCGGGTAAGGGTCCGGGTTAGGGTTAGGTTTAGTGCTGGGTACAGGTTAGGGTTAGGGTATGGGTTCGGGTTAGGTTTAGGTTTAGGGTTAGGGTTCGGGTTAGGTTCAGATTACGAGTTAGGGTAAGGGTTACTGTTACGGTTAGGGTTAGGGTACAGGTACGGGTGAGCGTTAGGGTACTGGTTAGGGTGAGGTTTAGGGTTAGGGTACGGGTTAGGGGTAGGGTTAGGTTTAGTGTTAGGGTTAGGATATGGGGTAGGGTTAGGGTTAGGTTTAGGGTTAGGGTACAGGTTAGGGTTAGAGTTAGGGTTAGGGTTAGGGTAAAGGTGAGGGTTAGGTATAGGGTTAGAGTTAGAGTTACGGTTCGGGTTAGCGTTAGGGTTAGGGTTATGGTACAGGTTAGGGATAGGGTTAGGGTATGGGTTAGGGTACGGTTTAGGGCACTGATAAGGGTTAGGTTCAGCGTTAGGGTTAAGTTATGGATTAGGGTTAGGATACGAGTTTGGGCACGGTTTAGGGTAAGGGTTAGGGTGTGTTGGGGTTAGGTTTAGGGTTAGGGTTAGGGAATGGTTTAGGTTAAGGTTTAGGGTTAGGGTACGGGTTAGGTTTAGAGTACTGATTACGGTTAGGTTACAGGTTAGGGTTAGGTTTAGGGTTAGGGTTAGGGTATGGGTTAGGGATAGGTTTAGGGTTAGGGTTAGGTTTAGGGAACGGGTTAGGGTTAGGGTTAGGTTACGGGTTAGGGTTAGAGTTAGGGTAAGGGTTAGGATTAGGGTACGGGTTAGATTTAGGTTTAGGTTTATGGTACGGGTTAGGGTACGTGTTAGGGTTTAGGGTTAGTGTTTGGGAAAGAGTTAGTGTTGGGGGTAGGTTTAGGGTACGGGTTAGGGTTAGGGTTAGGGTTAGGTTTAGGGTACGGCTTAGGGTTAGTGTTAGGGTTAGGGTTAGGGTACGGTTTAGGAATGGGTTACGGGTTAGGGTTTGGGTTAGTGTTAGGTTTAGGGTTAGGGTTCGGGTTAGGGTTAGTGTTAGGGTTAGGGCTGGTGTTAGGGTACGGTTAAGGGTTACGGGTAGCGTTAGGTTAAGGGTTAGGGTACGGGTTAGGGTTAGGGTACAGCTTAGGGTTAGGGTTAGGCTTAGGGTACGGGTTAGGGTACGGTTTAGGGTACCTGTTAGTGTATGGGTTTGGGTTAGTGTTAGGGTACGGGTTATGGTTAAGTTTAGAGTTAGGGTTAGATTAAGGGTTAGGGTTAGGGTACGGGTAAGGGTACAGGTTAGTGTTAGGGTTAGGGTACGGGTTAGGGCAGGGGTTAGGGTATGGATTAGGGTTAGGTTTAGGGTTAGGGTTACGTTATGGTTTAGAGTAGGGTACGGGTTAGCGTACGGTTTTGGGTTAGGGTTAGGGTACGGGTTGGGGTTAGGGTAAGGGTTAGGGTTAGGGTATGGGTTAGGGATAGTGTGAGGGTTTGGGTTAGGGTACTGGTTAGGGTTTGGTTTAGGGTTAGAGTTAGGACACGTGTTAGGTTTAGGGTACTGATTACGATTAGGGTACAGGTTAGGGTTAGTGTTAGGTTTATGGTACGGTTAGGGTTAGGGTACGGGTTAGGGTACAGGTATGGTTTCGGTTTAGGGTACGGGTACGGGTACGGGTATGGGTTAGGGTTAAGGTTAGGGTTAGGGTTAGGGTTAGGGAACGTGTTAGGTTTAGGGTTAGGGTTAGGGTTAGGGTACTGGTTAGGGTGAGGGTTAGGGTTAGGGTACGGGTTAGGGTTAGTGTTAGGGTACAGATTAGGGTTAGGGTTAAGGTATGGGTTAGGTTTAGGTTTAGGGTTAGTGTTACGGTTAGGGTTAGGGTACAGATTAGCAATACGGTTAGGGTTAGGTTACGGTTTGGGTTAGGGTTATGTTACGTGTTACTGTTCGGGTTTGGTTTAGGATTACGGTACTGTTTAGGATTAGGGTTAGGGTATGGGTTAGGGTTAAGGCTAGGGTACGGGTTAGGATTAGGATTAGGGTTAGGGTTAAGGTTCTGGTTAGTGTTAGGCTTCGGGTTAGGGTACAGGTTAGGGTTAGGCTTAGGGTTAGGGTTAGGGTTTGGATACGGGTTAGGGTTAGTGTTAGGTTTAGTGTTAGGATACTGGTTATGGTTAGTGTTAGGGTTAGGGTACGGGTTAGTGTTAGGTTTAGGGTACGGGTTTGGGTTAGGGTTAGTGCACGGCTTAGTGTATGGTTTAGGGTTAGGTTCAGGGTACGGTTTAGGGAAGGGTACGGGTTAGGGTTATCGTCTGGATTAGGGTACTGGGATGGCTTATGGTTAGAGTTAGGGTTAGGGTACGGTTAAGGGTTAGGGTTAGCGTTATGGTAAGGGTTAGGCTATGGGTTAGGGTTAGGTTCAGGGTATGTCTTAGTGTTAGTGTTAGAGTTAGGGTACCGGTTAGGGTTAGGGTTCGGGTACGAGTTAGGTTAGAGTTAGGGTTAGGGTTAGGCTACTGGTTAGGGTTAGTGTTAGGGTTAGGATACAGGTTAGGTTTAGGGTACGGGTTAGGGTATGGGTTAGGGTTAAGGTAGGGTTAGGGTTAGGGTACGGGTTAGGGGTAGGGTTTGGGCTGGGTACTGGTTAGGGTTAGGGTACGGGTTCAGGTTAGCTTTTGGGTTAGGTTTAGGGTATGGTTAGTGTTCGGGTTATGGTTAGGTTTAGGTTTTGTGATAGGGTTAGGTTTAGGGTTAGAGTATGAGTTAGGTTTGGGGTTAGTGTTAGGGTTAGGGTACTGGCTAGGGTTAGTTTTAGGGTCAGAGTACGTGTTAGGGTTAGTGTTAGGGTTAGGGTTATGGTACGGGGTAGCGTTAGGGTTAGGGTTAGGTTACGGGTTAGGGATAGGGTTAAGGTTAGGTTTAGGGTACAGTATAGGGTTAGGGTTAGGGTCAGGGTACTGGTTAGGGTGAGGGTTAAGTTTAAGGTACGGGTTACTGGTATGGTAGGGTTTAGTGTTAGGGTTAGGGTACGGGTAAGGGTTAGGGATAGGTTTAGGGTTAGGGTACAGGTTAGGGTTAGAGTTAGGGTTAGGGTTAGGGTACAGGTTAGGGTTAGGTTTAGTGTTAAGATTAGGGTTAGGGTTACGGAACCATTTAACGTTCGGGTTAGGGTTATGGTACGGGTTAGGGTTAGGGTTAGGTTATGGGTTGAGGTACAGGTTACGGGACTGATTAGGGTTAGGGTTAGCGTTAGTGTTAAGTTACGGATTAGGGTTAGGGTACGGGTTAGGGTACGGTTTAAGGTATGGGTTAGGGTATGGGTTGGGGTTAGGGTTAGGGATTGGGTATGGTTTAGGTTTAGGGTTAGGGTTAGGGTACGGGTTAGGTTTAGGGTACTGATTATGGTTAGGTTATGTTTTAGGGTTAGGGTTAGGGTTAGGGTATGGGTTAGGGATAGGTTTAGGTTTAGGGTTAGGTTTAGGTTACGGGTTAGTGTTAGGGTTAGGGTACGGGTTAGTGTTAGGGTTAGGGTCAGGGTTAGGATAAGGGTACGGTTTAGGTTTAGGGTTAGGTTTAATGTACGGGTTAGTGTACGGGTTAGGGTACTTGTTAGGGTACGGGTTAGGGTTTAGGTTTAGTGTTAGGGAAAGGGTTAGGGTTGGGGTTAGGGTTAGGGTACGGGTTAGAGTTAGGGTTAGGGTTAGGGTTAGGGTTAGGGTACGGCTTAGGGTTAGTGTTAGGGTTGGGGTTAGGGTTAGGGTATGGTTTAGGGATGGGTTACGGGTTAGGGTTTGGGTTAGTGTTAGGTTTAGGGTAAGTGTACGGGTACGGGTACGGGTTAGGGTTAGGGTTAGGGTAAGGTAAGGGTTAGGGGTAGCGTTAGGGTAAGGGTTAGGGTACGGGTTAGGGTTAGGTTTAGGGTACGGCTTAGGGTTAGGGGTATGGTTAGGGTACGGTTTAGGGTACCGTTGAGGGTACAGGAGAGTGTCCGGGTTAGGGTTAGGGTTAGGATACGGGTTACAGTACGGGTTAGGGTACGGTTTAGGGTACGGATTAGGGTTAGGTTTAGCGTACAGGTTATGGTTAGGGTTAGAGTTAGGGTTAGGTTAAGGGTTAGGGTTAGGGTACAGGTTAGGGTACGGGTTAGGTTAAGGGTTAGGGTACGGGTTAGGGTAGGGATTACGGTACGGATTAGGGTTAGGTTTAGGGTTAGGATTAGGGTTAAATTACGGTTTCGGGTAGGGTACGGGTTAGCGATCGGTTTAGGTTTAGGGTTAGGGTACGGGTTGGGTTTAGGGTTAGGGATAGGGTAAGGGTATGGTTTAGGGTTTTGTTAGGGTTTGGGTTAGTGTACTGGTTAGGGTTTGGTTTACGGTTAGAGTTAGGACACTTGTTAGGTTTAGGGTACTGATTACAGTTAGGTTACGGGTTAGAGTTATGGTTAGGGTTAGGGTTAGGGTACGGGTTAGGGTTAGGGTTAGGGTTAGGGTACGGGTTAGGGTTAGGGTACGGGTTAGGGTTAGGGTTAGGGTATGGGTTAGGGTTAGTGTTAGGTTTTGGATTAGGGTTAGGGTTAGGGTTAGCGTTAGGGTTTGGTTTAGTTTTAGGGTTAGGGTTAGGGTACGGGTTAGGGTTAGGGTTAGGGTACGGGTTAGGATTAGGGTTAGGGTCAGGGTACGGTTTAGTGTTAGGGTTAGGATTAGGGGACGGGATAGGGTTAGGGTTAGGGTGAGGGTTAGGGTTAGGGTACGGGTTAGGATTATTGTTAGGGTACATGGTAGGGTACGGGTTAGTATTAGTGTTAGTGTTAGGGTTCGGGTTAGGGTAGTGGTTAGGGTTAGGGTTAGGTTTAGGGTACAGGTTAGGGTTAGGGTTAGGGTACAAGTTAGGGTTAGGGTTAGGGTTAGGGTTAGGTTTAGGTTTAGGGTTATGGTAAGGGTACTGGTTAGTGTTAGGGTTAGGTTATGGGTTAGGTTTAGGGTTAGGGTTAGCGTTAGGGTACGGGGTGGGATTAGGTTTAGGGTACTGCTTAGGGTTAGGGTTAGGGTACGGGTTAGGGTTAGTGTAAGGGTTAGGGTTAGGGTATGGTTAGGGTTAGGGTACGGCTTAGGGTTAGGGTGCAGGTACGGGTTAGGTTTAGTGTTCAGGTTAGGGAGAGGGTACGGGTTAGGGTTAGGGTTAGGGTTAAGGTACGGGTTAGAGTTCGGGTTAGGGTACTGGTTAGCGTTAGGGTTAGGGTACGGTTAAGGTTAGTGTTAGGGTTAGGTTTAGAGTACGTGTTAGGGTTAGGGTTAGGGTTAGGTTCCAGGTTAGGGTTAGGGTTAGGGTACGGGTTACGGTACGGGTAGTGTAAGGGTTAGTGTATGGGTTAGCGTTAGGGTTAGGTTTACGTTTACGTTTAGGGTTAGCGTTAGGGTACGGGTTAGGGTTCGGATTAGGTTACGGGTTAGGTTTAGGGTTAGGGTACGGTATAGCGTTAGGGTAGTGTTAGCGTTAGGGTACTGGTTTGGTTTAGGTTTAGGTTTATGGTACGGGTTAGGTTTAGGGTTAGAGTTAGGTTTAGGTTTAGGGTACGGGTTAGGGTACCGGTTACGGTTAGGGTTAGTGTACGGCTTACAGTACGGGTTATGGTTAGGGAGAGGGTACGGGTTAAGGTTAGGGTTAGGTAAGTGTACCGGTTAGGATTAGGGTTAGGCTAGGGGTTGGGGTTAGGGTTAGGGTTAGGGTACGGGTTACGGTACGGGTTAGGGTTAGATTTAGGATACTGGGTAGGGTTAGGGTTAGGGTGAGGATACGGGATAGGGTTAGGGTTAGGGTTAAGGTTAGGTTAGGGTTAGGGTACTAGTTAGGGTTAGGGTACGTGTTAGGGTTAGGGTATGTGTTAGGGTTAGCTATAGGGTTAGGGTACGCAGTAGGTTTAGGGTAGAGGTAAGGGTGAGGGATAGGGATAGGGTATCGGTTAGGTTTAGGGTTAGGGTTAGGTTTAGAGTACTGGTTATGGTCAGTTTTAGGTTTAGGGTATGGGTCAGGGTTAGGGTTAGGGTCAGGGTTGGGGTACGGGTTAGGGTTAGGGTTAGGTTTAGGTTACGGGTTAGTGTTAGGGTAGGGTACGGGTTAGGCTAAGGGTTAGGTTTAGGGTACCGGTGAGGGTTAGGTTTAGGGTTAGGGTTAGGGTTTGGATACGCGTTATGGTAAGGGTTAGGGTTAGTGTTAGTATACTGGTTAGGGTTAGGGTTATGGTTAGTGTTAGGGTACGTGTGAGGGTACTGGTTAGGGTTAGGGTTAGGGTTCGGGTTAGTTGAGGGTTAGGGTTAGGGTTAGGGTTAGGGTTAGGATACGGGTTAGGGTTAGGGTTAGGTTACGGTTTAGGGTTAGTGTTAGGGTACGGGTTACGGTACTGGTTAGTGTTAGGTTTAGGGAAGTGGTTTGGGTTAGGGTTAGGGTACGGATTAGGGTTAGGGTTAGGGTGCGTGTTGAATTAGGGTTAGGGTTAGGGTTAGGGTACTGGTTAGGTTTAGGGTTTGGGTTAGGGTAAGGGTTAGGGTTAGCGTTAGGGTACGGGTTAGGGTTAGGTTTAAGGTACGGGTTAGGCTTAGGGTTAGGTTACGGGTTAGAGTAAGGGTTAGGGTGAGGGTACGGGTACGGATTAGGGTTAGTGTTTGGGTCCTGGTTTGGTTTAGGGTTAGGGTAGGGGTACGCATAAGGGTTAGGTTTAGGGTTAGGGTTAGTGTGCGGGTTAACAATAGGGTTAGGTTTAGGGTTAGGTTTAGTGTACAGGTTAGTGTTAGGGTAAGTGTACGAGTTATGTTTAGGGTTAGGGTAAGGGTACGGGTTAGGGTTAAGGTTAGGGTTAGGGTTAGGGTACTGGTTATGGTTAGAGTTAGGGTACAGGTTAGGGTCCGAGTAAGGGTTAGGGTTAGTGTACAGGTTAGGGTTAGGGTACGGGTTAGAGTTAGTGTAAGGGTTAGGGTTTGGGTACAGGTTAGGGTTAGGGTACGGCTTAAGGTAAGGGTGAGGCTCTGTGTTAGGTTTAGGGTTAGGGTTTGTGTTAGGGTACTGGTTAGGGTTAGGGTTAGGGTACGGGTTAGGGTACGGGTTAGGGTACGGGTTAGGGTTAGGGTAAGGTTACGGGTAAGGGTTAGGGTTAGGGTTAGGGTTATGGTACGATTTAGGGTTAGGGTTAGGGTACTGGTTTGGTTTAGCGTTAGGGCTAGGGTACGGGTTAGGTTTAGGGCTAGGGTTAGGGTTAGTTTTACGGTATGGTGTAGGGTACGGGTTAGGGTTAGGGTTAGTGTACGGCTTAGGGTACGGATTAAGTTTAGGGTTAGTGTTCGGGTTAGGGTTACGGTTAGGGTAAGGGGACGGGTTAAGGTTAGGTTTACGGTATGGGTGAGGGTTAGGTTTAGGGTTAGGGTACTGGTTAGGGTTAGGTTTATTTTAGGGGAAGGGTTAGTGTTAGTGTTAGTGTTAGGGATAGGGTACTGTTTGGGGTTAGGGTTAGGGGTAGGGGAAGGTTACGGGTGAAGGTTAGGGTGAGGGTTAGGTTATGGGTTAGGGTTAGGGTAGGGTACGGGTTAGGGTTAGGGTTAGGATTAGGGTTAGGGTAATGGTTTGGTTTAGCGTAAGGGCTAGGGTACGGGTTAGGTTTAGGGCTAGGGTTAGGGTTAGTTTTAGGGTACGGTGTAGGGTACGGGTTAGGGTTAGGGTTAGTGTACAGCTTAGGGTACGGGTTAGGGTTAGGGTTAGGGTACGGGTTAGGGTTAGGGTTAGGGTAAGGGGACGGGTTAAGGTTAGGGTTAGGATATGGGTTAGGGTTAGGTTTAGGGTTAGGGTACTGGTTAGGGTTAGGTTTAGTTTAGGGGAAGGGTTAGTGTTAGTGTTAGTGTTAGGGATAGGGTACTGTTTGGGGTTAGGGTTAGGGGTAGGGGTAGGTTACGGGTGAGGGTTAGGGTGAGGGTTAGGTTATGGGTTAGGGTTAGGGTAGGGTACGGGTTAGGGTTAGGGTAGGGTACGGGTGAGGGTTAGGGTTAGGGTTAGGGTTAGGTTTAGGGTACTGTTTAGGGTTAGGTTTAGGGTTAGGGTACGCGTTTGGGTTAGGGTTAGGTTTTGGGTTAGGGTACGGGTTAGTGTTGGTGTTAGGTTTAGGGTTAGGGTTAGGGTACTGGAGAGGGTAAGTGTTAGGGTTAGGGTTAGGGTTCAGGTTAGGGTTAGTGTTAGTGTTAGGGTACGGGTTAGGGTTAGGGTTAAGTTACGTGTTAGGGTTAGGGTTAGTGTACGGGTTAGGGTTAGTGTTAGGGTTAGGGTACGGGTAAGGGTACAGGTTAGTGTATGGGTTAGGGTTAGGGTTAGGGTACAGGTTACGGGACGGGTAAGGGTATGGGTTAGTGTACGGATTAGGGTTAGGTTCAGGGTACGGGTTATGGTTAGGTTTAGAGTTAGTGTTAGGTTAAGGGTACGGGTTAGGGTACGGGTTAGGGTACGGGTTAGGGTACGGGTTAGGGTACGGGTTAGGGTAGGGTTTAGGGTACAGATTAGTGTTAGGGTTAGGGTTAGGGTTAAGTTACGGATTAGGGTAGGGTAGAGGTTAGCATAGGTTTAGGGATAGGGTTAGGGTACGGGTTGGGTTTAGGGTTAGGGTTAGGGTATGGGTTAGGGTTAGTGTTAGGGTTAGGGTTAGGGTACTGGTTAGGGTTTGGTATAGGGTTAGGGTTAGGACACGGGTTAGGTTTAGGGTACTAATTACGGTTAGGTTACGGGTGAGGGTTAGTGTAAGGGTTAGGGTTAGAACACGGGTTAGGGTTAGGGTACGGGTTAGAGTTAGGGTACGGGTTAGGGTTAGGGTTAGGGTACGGGTTAGGGTTAGTGTTAGGTTAGGGATTAGGGTTCGGGTTAGGGTTAGGTTTAGGGTTAGGGTTAGGGTACGGTTTAGAGTTAGGGTTAGGTTTAGGATACGAGTTAGGGTTACGGTTAGGGTTCGGGTTAGGGTAAGGGTATGGGTTAGGGTCAGGGTTAGGGTAAGGGTACGGGTTAGGATTAGGGTTAGGGTACGGGTTAGGGTTTAGGGTTAGGGTTATGGAAAAAGTTAGGTTTAGGGCAGGGGTTAGGGTAGGGGACTGGTTAGGTTTAGGGTAAGGTTTAGGGTATGGGTTAGGGTTAGGGTTAGGTTTAGGGTTAGGGTACGGGTTAGCGTATGGGTTAGGGTTAGGGTTAGTGTTAGTGTTAGGGATAGGGTACGGGTTAGGGTTAGGGTTAGGGAACGGGTTAGTGTTAGGGTTAGGGTTAGGGTTAGGGTTAGGGTGAGGGTTAGGGTTAGGGTTAGGTTATGGGTTAGGCTTAGGGTTAGGGTAGCGTTAGGGTTAGGGTTAGGGTTAGGGTTAGGGAACTGGTTAGGGGAAGGGTTATTGTATGGGTTAGGGTTCGTGTAAGGGTTAGGGTTAGGGTACAGGTTAGGGTTAGTGGATGGCTTAGGGCTAGGGTGAGGTTATGGGTTAGGTTTAGTGTTAGGGTTAGGGTTAGGGTACGGGTTAGGTTTAGGGTTAGGGTACGGGTAAGGGTACGTGTTAGTGTTAGGTTTAGGGTACAGATTAGGGTTAGGGTTAGGGTTAGGGTACGGGTTAGGTTTAGGGTTAGGTTACGGGTAAGGGTTAGGGATAAGGTACGGGTTAGGGTTACGGTACGGGGTAGGATACGGGTTATGAATGGGGTTAGGGTTAGGGTTAGGGTACTGTTTAGGGTTAGGATTCGGTGTAGGGTTATGGTACAGGTTAGGGTTAGGGTTAGGGTACTGGTTAGGGTTATGGTTAGGGTTAGGATACGGGTTAGGCTACGGATTAGGGTTATGGTACGGGATAGGTTTAGTGTTAGGATTAGGGAACGGGTTAGGGTTAGGGTTAGGATTAGGGTTAGGGTACGGGTTAGGGTTAGTGTTAGGGTAGGGTATTGGTTAAGTTTAGGGTTCAGGTACGGGTTAGGGTTAGTGTAAGTTTTAGGGTTAGGTTACGGGTTAGGGTTAGGGTACGGCATAGGGTAAAGGTGAGGGTACGGGTTAGCAGTAGTGTTAGGGTTAGGGTTAGGGTACGGGTTAGGGTACGGGTTAGGGTTAGGGTACTGGTTAGGGTTAGGGTTAGGGTTAGGGAACGGGTTAGGGATAGGGTTAGGGTTAGGGTACTGGTTAGGGTTAGGTTACAGTTTAGGGTTAGGGTTAGGGTTAAGGTACGGGTTAGGATTCGGTTTAGGGTTTTGGTTAGGGTACTGGTTAGGGTTAGGGGTAGATTTAGCGTTAGGGTACAGGTTAGAGTTAGGTTTAGTGTTAGGGTTAGGGTTAGGATACGCCTTACGGTACGGGTGAGGGTAGGTTTAGGGCACTGGTTAGGGTTAGGGTTAGCGTTAGGGTACGGGTTAGGTTTAGGTTTCAGGTAAGGGTATGGGTTAGAGGTAGGGTTAGGGTTACGGTACGGGTTTGGGTAAGGGTTAGGTGACAGGTTAGTGTTAGGGTTAGGGTTAGGGTTAAGGTAGGGTACTGGTTAGGGTTAGGGTTAGGGTTTGGGTTAGGGTTAGTGTAAGGGTTAGGGTTAGGGTACGGGTTAGGGTTAGGGTACAGCTTAGGGTAAGGGTCAGGATACAGGTTAGCAGTAGGGTTAGGGTTAGTGTTAGGGTACGGGTTAGTGTTAGGGTTAGGCTATGGTTTAGGTTACGGGTTAGGGTTAGGGTTAGGGTACTGGTTAGGGTTAGGGTTAGGTTTAGGATACGGTGAGGGTTATGGTTAGGGTTAGGTTTAGGTATGGGTTAGGGTTTGGGTTAGGGTTAGGTTACGGGTAATGGTTAGGGTTAGGGTACGTGTTACAGTACAGTTTAGGGTTAGGTTTAGGGTACTGGTCAGGTTTAGGGTTAGGGTTAGGGTACGGATTAGGGTTAGGTTTAGGTTTAGGGTATGGGTTAGGATAAGTGTTAGGGTTAGGGTTAGGTTACTGGTTTGGGGTAGGGTTAGGTTTAGCTTTAGGGTACAGGTTAGGGTTAGGTTTAGGGTTATGTTTAGGGTACGGGTTAGGGTTAACGTTAGGTTTAGGGTTATGTTTAGGTTAGGGTACCGGTAAGGGTTACGGTTATGGTATGGGTAAGAGTACGGGTTAGGGTAAGTGTGAGGGTTGGGGTTAGTGTACGGGTTAGCAATGGGGTTAGGGTTACGGTTAGGTTTAGTGTACGGGATAGGGTACGTGTTAGGGTACGGGTTAGGGTTAGAGTTAGGGTAAGGGTATGGGTTAGGGTTAGGGTACGGGTCAGGGTTAAGTTTAGGGTTAGGGTTAGGGTTAGGGTACTGGTTTCGTTTAGGGTTAGGGTTAGGGTACGGGTTAGCTTTATTTTATTTTATTTTTTTTTAATTTTTATTTATTTATGATAGTCACAGAGAGAGAGAGAGAGAGGCAGACACACAGGCAGAGGGAGAAGCAGGCTCCATGCACCGGGAGCCCGATGTGGGATTTGATCCCGGGTCTCCGGGATCGCGCCCCGGGCCAAAGGCAGGCGCCAAACCGCTGCGCCACCCAGGGATCCCCCATGGGTTAGCTTTAGTGTTAGGTTTAGGGTTAGGTTTAGGCTACGGGTTAGGGTATGGGTTAGGGTTAGGGTTAGTGTACGGGTTAGGGTTAAGGTTAGGGTACTGGTTAGGGTTAGGGTGAGGTTAGGGTACGGGTTAGGGCTAAGGTTAGGGTTAGGGTTAGGGTTAGGGTTAGTGTTAGGGTACGGGTTAGGGTTACATTTAGGGTACTGATTAGGGTACGGGATCGGGTTAGTGTAAGGTTGAGGGTTAGGGTATGTGTTAGCAATAGGGTTAGGGTAAGGGTTAGGTTTAATATATGGGTTAGGGTTAGGGTAAGGGTACGGGTTAGGGTTAGGGTTAGCGTTAGTGTTAGGTTTAGGTTTAGGGTACGTGTTAGGGTTAAGGTTAGGTTCAGGGTTAGGGTACTGGTTAGGGTTAGGATAAAGTTTATGTACGGGTTAGGGTTAGAGTAAGGGTTTGGGTTAGGGTACGGGTTAGGGTTAGGGTACGGGATAGGGTTAGGGTGAGTGTACGGGTTAGCAGTAGGGTTAATGTTAGGGTTAGGTTACGGGTTACAGTCCCGACTGGGTACAGGTTAGGATATGGGTTTGGGTATGGGTTAGGATTAGGGTACGGGTCAGGGTTAGGGTTAGTGTTATGGGTCAGGGTTAAGATTAGGGTTAGGGTTAGGGTTCGGATTAGGGTAAGGATTATGGTACAGTTTCGTGTTAGGGTTAGGGTTAGGGCACTGGTTTGGTATAGGGTTAGGGTAAGGGTACACGTTAGGGTTAGGGTTAGGGTACGGGTTAGGTTTAGGGTTAGGGTTAGGGTATTGTTTAGGGTTAGGATTAGGTTTAGGGTAGGGGTTAGGGTTAGGGTGAGGGTTAGGTTTAGGGTATGGGTTAGGGTTAAGGTTAGGGTTAGGGTTAGTGTTAAGTTTAACGTTAGGGTACGGGTTATCAATAGGGTTAGGGTTAGGGTTAGGGTTAGGTTTAGTGTAAGGGTAAGGGTTAGGGTTAGTGTCCGGGTTAGGGTTAGTGTTAGGGTAAGGTTATGAGTTAGGTTTAGGGTTAGGGTTAGGCTCTGGTTAGGGTACGGGTTAGGGTTAAGTTTAGGGTTAGGGTTAGGGTACTCGTTAGGGTTAGGTTTAGGGTACAGGTTAGGTTTAGAGTAAGGGTTAGGGTTAGGGTTAGGGTACGGGTTAGGGTTAGGGTACGGGTTAGGGTTAGTGTGAGTGTACGGGTTAGTGGTAGGGTTAAGTTTAGTGTTAGGTTACGGGTTAGGATTAGGGCTGGTTACGGATTAGGGTACGGGTTAGGGTTAGGGTACGGATTAGGGTTAGGGTTAGTATTAGGTTACGGGTTAGGTTTTAGGGTTAGGGTACGGATTAGGGTATGTGTTAGGGTTAGGGTTAGGTTAGGGTTAGGGTACTGGTTAGGGTTAGGGTTAAGTTTACGGTACGGGTTAGGTTTAGTGTTTGGGTTAGGGTTAGGGTACGGGTTAGGGTTAGCGTTAGGTTATGGGTTAGGGTTAGGTTTAGGGTTAGTGTTAGGGTTAGGGTACGGTTTAGGGTTAGGGTTAGGGTACTGGTTTCGTTTGGAGTTAGGGTTAGGGTACGGGTTAGGTTTAGTGTTAGGTTTAGGGTTAGATGTAGGGTATGTGTTAGGGTACGGGATAGGGTTAGCATTAGTGTACGGATTAGGGTATGGGTTAGGGTTAGGGTTAGGATACGGATTAGGGTTAGGATGAGGGTAAGGGTATGGTTTAGGGTTAGGGTAAGGGTACGGGTTAGGGTTAGGTTTAGGTTAAGGTTATGGGTTAGAGTTAGAGTTAGTGTACGGGTTAGGATTTGGGTTAGGGTTAGGGTTAGGGTACTTGTTAGCGTTGGGTTAGGGTTAGGATAGGTGTTAGGCTTTAGGGTTATGGTTAGGTTTAGGGTTCAGGTTAGTGTTAGGGTTAGGTTTAGATTACAGGTTAGTGTTAGGGTTAGGGTACGGGTTAGGGTTAGAGTTCGGGTAAGGGAGAGGTTATGGGTTAGGGTTAGGGTTAGGGTGAGGGTTAGAGTTAGGGTGAGGGTTAGGATTAGGGTTAGGGTACGGGTTAGGGGTAGGGTTCTGGTTAGGGTTAGGGTTAGGGTTAGGGTACGGTTTAGGGAAAGGGTACGGATTAGGGTTACGTTTAGGTTTAGTGTTA